>NC_133291.1:5509162-5591417 GCF_005239225.2 Populus alba
AACTACCAAAACATTGTATATATATCCCTTTCACTGTTGATGCACAAACGAAGTGACAAGTATACTTGTGAAATAAAAACAATAAAACCATTGGTGTTTAGGGGTCTTTTGGTATCCTCCTTTGTTTTTTTTTTTATACACACATGTGTGTGTGATTGTGAGATTATCACGGAAATCAAGGGTGTCCTGGTCTTTTGATACCAATTAAATATTAATTATTCTAAAAAAATTATTGGTGTGCAGGAGGTGCTCATGCATCTGGGTATGTATGCATTGCCTCCGGGTTGGCATAAAATGCTTGTTCGTTGTGTTATTTTTGATGTGTCACCGTATCTTTTTCTTCTTAGGTGCACAATATTTGTTGGTGACCGGGGAATGGTTTGTTATAACTACACTTTCTCTTTTTCCTTATTCTTTCTATTTACCCTAGGAAATACATGTCGATCTTATTTACTATTGGTATTCAACTTTAATCCTTACTCTTTTTTATTTTTAATTTCTATCCCTAGCCTCTTTGTTAAAGTTTTTTTTTTCAATCTAATATTTTAATTTTAATTTTAATTTGCCAGCATTTTTTTCCTTCTAATTTGGCTCCTTTCTCCTTTGTAATTTTGTAGTAGTTTTTAATTTCACACATCAATTCAAGTCCCACAGTGTGTTGTTTTTTCTGTCTCGATCCCTCACTTTTTTTATTATTTCTTTCTCTTGGTAATTTTTTTTTCTTCCAATCCAATCCTCAAATTTTTAAAAAATTATTATTACCTTCTAATTTATTTTGATTTTGATTTTCATCGTCATTTTTAATTGCTATTTTTATTTTTTTTATATGTTTTCATGTAATTTGATTTTTTCTCAAATTTATCCTTTCATATTTGATTTACTGGGAATCGAGCGTCATGGTTTTTCATATATGGTATTTCCGGTCTAATGACTTGGATTACAAGTTTAAAAAATTATCATGGGCCAATGTTTTTTTTTTTTTGTATTTTTTTTTTATTTTATTATTCAACATTAATTTTTTTTATTAAAAAAATAATTATGTTTTTTTTTTTTAAATTTTCCCCTGAGTAATCTTAATTTTATAATCATAAATATAAATTTAACAATTCAACTCAGGTTAAATCGTATTTTATTACCTGCATTACATTTCTTTCGCACTATTTTAAGCGTGTGTTTTTTTTTTTATTTTATTAATTACATCCTTTCAAAGGTTTTATATTTCTCAGTTACCGTGTGTTTTTTCAAAAAACTCCTTTTTTTTTTCTAAATAAAATAAAATCCAATCAGTCTATCAGGAATTATAACATGATTTTTTATCTGAAACACATCTGCGGGCATCAAAAATATAATTTTTTATATATAAAAAAAACGCGAATCCGCTGTTCATAGCGGTTTGCCCATATCCAGTAGTAAAATCCATTGAAGGTTTAAAAAAGAGGAAAAAAGAAAAACCCCAAACGAGTTACAGTTCGAAACAGATAGACAGCACCCAGCAGAGCTTATCTTTCTGTTGTTCAACTTCCTGTTTTGGCGATTTCTTTAAATTATCTTGGAAGTGAATCGACGACCGAAGAAGAAAACCCTAGTTTTTAAAATCAACCGATCGTGATATTGAAGACGGCTCAATCCGATTTTATTTTCGAAGCACCTTCTTAGAGGTACATTAATTAATTAGGTTTTGTTTATTTTTATTTTCTTAGATGAACAAATTATTTAGTTGATTTAATGTTTAGGTTATTTGTTAGGTTAGGAATTAATGTGTTTGTCTGTTTGGCAGGGATTATTGAGTTTGATGAGATTGTAGCAATATGGCAAGCGATGCAGGAAAGAGACCCTTCTAATGGGACTATCTATATTAGTAATTTACCTGAAGGGACCGATGACATTATGTTGGCTGGATATTTTGGCACTATTGGGTTGTTAAAGGTATGGAGTTTTGCCAGGTACCTTTTTTTTTTTCGTCTGTTTTTTAAGCATCTACCTGTACTATTTGCTTCCTTTTACGTCGAGGATCTCTTAGTTCAGTTCTTTTATTTACTTTTGATTCCTTGTTGTAATGAGTAGAAGGACAAGAGAACTGGTCGACCTAAGATATGGCTGTACCGTGACAAAATGACGAATGAGCCTAAGGGTGATGCCACAGTTACTTATGAGGATCCTCATGCTGCTCTAGCTGCTGTAGAGTGGTTCAACAACAAGGATTTTCATGGTAATATCATTGGAGTGTTTATAGCACAATCTAAGAGCAAAGATGACACTGTTCGTAATTCTGTGGATGATCCCAATGATTTTGGCGGGTTTGAGGAAAATGCTAAGGATTTGAATGAGGGTGGGGGGAGAGGTAGAGGACAGGACGATGCTTCTGGGAAAGCGTGGCAACAGGATGGAGACTGGTTGTGTCCGAATACAAGGTCTGTGATGTGATATTGGTGAGCAGCTCTTGCTCTTTTTTAGCTCTAGTCTGTTTTTTTTTTTCCACCTTCCTCTTTCTTATGCAAATAACTTCTTATGCTTTATTGTTCAAGCAGTTGTTCCAATGTAAATTTTGCATTTCGTGGGTGTGTGCAACCGTTGTGCAAGTGCTCGGCCTTCTGGTCCATCTGGCGGTGGTGCTGGAGCTGGAGGTCACGGAGGGGACGCGGTGCCAATGACTCTGGTGTCCCTGGCCGGTCAGTTGGTGCTCCTACCGGACTTTTTGGTCCAAATGACTGGACCTGTCCAATGTAAGCCTCAGGTTGCCCTAGTTTCATAATTTGTTTGCTTTCTTGTGCTGTTCAACTGCTAAATTTCATGTTGCTTGCTTTATGCTAGTCTCTGATTCTGAGCATACAGTATCATTTCCTCTGTATTTTCTTATACTGCTGGAAAAAGTGATGGATGATGGTCGTGTAACTGTATCTCATAAAAACAATCTGAATCACTGACCAATAAAGGGAGAAAGATTGTGAGGCTAAATGAGTTCAGTAGAATGATAATGTTTCCAGTGAGATCCAGTTTTAAGGTGGATCCAAACTCAACGTTGACGACCATGAATACAATCTGGAAGGAGAAATACAATGGACTGCTTTATGATGTTTGATTTGATAAAATTTGTGGAGCGTAGCTCCCCATTTCTTATATAATCTATCTAAATAACAGGTGTTGAGCTTGGGACAAAGGGATTTATTCTGATGCAGGACTGTTTTTAGAATGCTGAATTTTGTAGATAGATTTGTGCGCATGCATTCTGAAGCTTTGTGCTATTCAGTCAAGGGTGTGTAGTTGATGAGGCTGTTATGTACTGGATTTATTTTAAGTTTAGTTGGTAATATTCTGCTCATTGACCTGTACATTGTAAAACCATCTGCGGTGCTTTTAGCTTGAAGAAGTTATCTGGGTTTCCTTTGTTGGCATTTGGTTGAGACCTTCAAATTCATATTGTAAGGCAAGGTTTCTGAAATGCATGACCAAATATTCAGCCTCCTCTTTTTTCGTGTTGCTTATGTTTCTACTTTTCCTTTTGTATTTCAGGTGTGGTAATATCAACTGGGCAAAGCGCTTAAAGTGCAATGTTTGCAACACAAATAAACCTGGTCACAATGAGGGTGGTGTGAGGTGATATATGATAATTCATACCCTCAAATTCTCCTGATCCATCATATAGCTTGCGTGATATAGAACTTTGTCAACTTTCTTTGCTAAAATCTAAAATTGATGGTGCTAAAAACGTTTCCCTACTCTTTCATCAGTTCTCCTTTTACAAGGGTTCCTGTTTTATGAACTCGAAGACCTTGTAACTAGCATATGGTGAGTGGATAAGCAATAACCGAGTTGTAACAAACCTCAAACTTGGTTTATGTACCTTAGTTGAGTGGATAAACATTAACTTAGTCATATTTGCTTTGCTATGTTGGGTGAACTTCAGTTCTTAATGGTTATCTTCTTTCCTTGACTTCATGTTTTACTATTTTACATCTTGTAGAAACTATTCTAAAATTATGCCCATATCTATGCTCACACAGAGGAGGACGAGGTGGTGGTTACAAAGAACTTGATGAAGAAGAATTAGAGGAAACCAAGAGACGAAGAAAAGAAGCTGAAGTAAGATATTCTTGCGGTGCTCTGACTTTGAGATTATTTAACACGTTCTTGTTTTATATTTTTCATGTTCCAAAAACAGGATGATGGAGAGCTATATGACGAGTTTGGCAATCTGAAGAAAAAATTTCGGGCCAAAACTCAACAAGCTGAAGCTGGAAAGGTGCTTCCAGGTGCTGGACGTGCAGGATGGGAGGTTGAGGAATTCGGTATTTGAGCATTATTTTATTCTTTAATTTTCTATTTGCAAAATAAGCATGTATTGAAATCAAGCACGTTGATCATATAGGTCTGTACATGTTATTCATGAACCGGAGTTATATCCATTAGAATCAGATGGACAGTGGAGTGTTAAAATTTTACTTGGACAAAGTTATCGGTGCTAACAAAATGATATATTGCCAGGTGCCGCTGATAAAGAGGGGAGAGAGAGAAGCAGAGAAAGAGGGAGGGATCGGGATGGCAGGGAAAGCAGCAAGGCCAGAGATCGTGATGGTAGGGATAGGCGCCGTAGTCGTAGTAGGGATCGGGATCATGAGTATGGTCGAAATAGAGAATATGGACGGGACAGGGACCGTGATCAGGACCGGGATCGGTACCGATACTGAGGATAGAAGTAAAGGTTCTCAGCTTTGACCCGCGGTTGTTTTGGCCCTCTACTTCGATGGGAAAGATGCCATCAGATATGAATTATGAATTTTGGTTACTGTCATTCGATATGAAGTTTGGTTTTACTTGGCATTTTTGTCTTATCCGGAATTTTAAAATCCCTGCTCCGATGTGACTTTATTGAGTTATTCCCCGTACTGCAACCATCAAGAAACTAGGAACTGGGTCATCTGTGCTCTTGTTGCTAGATAGACTAGTTTGAAATTGTTTTAATGTCGTCCAAATTTTAAAATCTGGCTGGTGTTAGTAAATGTATTACGCCCCTTGCTTGGATGGATAGATGGATGGACCTGAAAGGTGGTGATAATGAAGACTTTTGATCGTGCAAATCACGAGCTCAGCATCATTTACGAGTTATGGCATGTTAGCAAGTTCGGTCATATTTTGTCCAATGGCTCGTCGTGTACTGTGTTTGGTTTCGAGCTTCTATAGTACTTCCATTATGTTTGATTTAATGACAACCTTTGTCAATCTCAAACGAATTTAAGGAAAGAGATGCTATAGAGGAGGCTACCCTTGTCTAACGTAAGAGCCACCAAACTGTCCGTTGCTAATCTTCTAGCGTGGACTTTCAATTCCCCAAAATCCCCGATGTTTCATGATCCTTGAACTTTGAAGGTAATCGCCGAACCTAACGCCCACCACCACCCTGCACGGGGACGGTATCAAAATAAGATCTCCCCGCGAAATTTATCTCATAGCTCTACAAAGTCCAAATCCCTACAAAATTTTGTTCTACAGACGGCTCTAGCACTCCGCTTCACCATCTGGTAATTCTTCTTCTTTTTACACCCACCCTTTATTTTTTTGTGTACATGGCTTTAGCGCTTTGCTTCAATATGTTCTTCTTTAGGGTTTTCACATCCCTCCTTTCGTTTTCTTTTCGGTCAATAATCATTCCATGGAGTATAATTATTTAAGATAGCAAATTGAGAGCCCGAGTCCCCTCTGGTCTGAAGCAAATTCTACACGCAGCTTATCCACAAATAGCTAGTCACGTGACATAGGAGTGGTGGTGTTGTGTGCATCATTCTCCTTCGTTCATGTGAAATATTATTAGTAGCAAGTGGGTCAGAAGTCTCTGCTGGGCCCCTTATTCACATGTCCCGAAAGTGTAAAAACTCCCGTGGGGACGTCTGCCAAAGCCAATATAATAGAAAAAGAACAATATGATACGTGTGTGTGAGTGGGTGAGACAAGGGATAAATAATAAATAATATAAATCTTCTCGGAGACAAAATTGCCTGTCATCGCTTTCGTTCGGCGGACCAATGTGGTGTTTCTTTTTAGCTTCTACTGCCAACATGTATTTTGTTAGCTTCATATATTTATTGATACTTCTTTTATTAAGCAGTTGGTGAACTCATGATCGAAAGCAGTTGGTGAAAAGAATTTATATTTTTTTTTTTTGGAATTCTTATTATTTTTATTTTAGAAAAATAATTATTCCTTTTAATTTGAGATAAGTCATATTTATGTCGATTTTTACCGAGTGATTGAACACTCACTGGAACTGTTTTTTTCTTTTTTTTTTGCCCTTTCTATTTTATCATAAAAAGCACTTTCTACTGCATGCGTCACAGATCACAATTCTGTTCACAACTACAAGTCAGAGTGAAAAACCAACGGTAATGTCAAATGGAGCTTTAAATTACTGCGGTATTTATCAACCGTGATGATGCTTCTTGGGGGTATTATGAGATAACTGTGTCCTTTATATAGTGTGTATGATTTTTCTTGTCTGCTGTCACATATATCCTTAAAGCATTTCTCACTATCAGGCAAACATAAGTTTCTTGGTTACATTCGATGCAAAGAAGCAATGCCACAGCTCTGTGATCTTGCAATTAATGTCAATGGTCAACAAACATTCTTTATCAATCAGGTAGTGCATATAATACTTTGTTAAGTAACCACTGCTAGTTTTCTTTCTTCTTTGAAACTTCAGGCAAGGTTTTCTGATTGAACTAGTTCTGATTGTTCATGGTTCGTTCTTGCAGAAAATTCTATCAGCATATTCAGAAAAGCTAAAGAAGATCGTCAGGCGAGAAAAGAGAAAATCCCAGATTAAGAATTCAATTATTGAAATTGATGACTTCCCCGGAGGCCCAGATGGGTTTGAGCTGGTTTCAAGATTCTGCTACAATCATGGCGAAATCAAAATCACAGTTTCAAATGTGGCTCTTCTCCATTTCTGTGCAGTATTTCTTGGCATGACCGAGAATGTATCCACGAGCAATCTCTTGAAGCAGACAGAGACATTTCTTGATGGAATGATTTACTGGTCTTGGCAAGATACAGTTTCCTGTCTCAAAAGCTGTGAGTTATTCCTTACAAATGCGGATTCATCTGGGCTTGTAGAAAAGCTCATTTTTTCACTACTGGGAAAGATTTCATATAACACAGATATTGCAACTCTTGCTGCTTCCTCTTCTTCCTCTTCATCATCTTCTGAAACTGCATCTAGGTTCAGGTTTTCTTCCCCGTCTAAAACCACTCCTGAGTCAACTAAGCCAGGTTCATCGAGCAAACAATGGTGGTTTGATGATCTGATCATATTACCTCCAATGATTATTGAAAAGGTAATAAAAAACATGGGGGCTTATGGAACTGACAACGATAGCTTAATCCTCACAAAATCCCTACTCCATTTCCTGAAAATGGCAGTACTTCAATGCAAAAGTGGAGCAAAAAGAGCTGCTCTGTATTCAAGATCAGCCTACGCTGGTCTTGCAGACACTGCTGTCCACGGGGTGATTTCTATGAGCTGTTCATTTTCTTGCAGAGGCCTGTTTTCAGTATTGAGGATTGTGTCTGGATTTGGTCTGAGCAAAGATTGCAGAGCTAAGCTGGAGATGTTGATAGGTGGGATGCTTGACCAAGCAACATTGGATGACTTGCTTGTCTCTGGCCATGATAGAGGTGTTTTTGATGTTAATCTGGTATTGAGATTGATGAGAATATTTGTTCATAGTGATTTGCTGTCCTCACAGAAGTTGAAGAAGGTTGGCACATTGATTGACAAGTACTTGTGTGAAATATCTCCCGATCAAAACCTTAAGGCCTCAAAAGTTCTAGGAGTTGCAGAAAGTTTACCAGATTCCGCAAGAGATAGCTTTGATGGGGTCTACAAAGCCATTGATATCTATCTTGAGGCAAGTATTTGCAAACCCTCATTTCCTCGTTCTTTTTTGTTTCTTTCTTATCCATGATGGCCAAATTATTGATAGTTCTGGATAAAGAGGAGAAAAATCAGTAAGAGTTAAACAACAAAGACAAATTTAACAGACAAGACAAAATCACCCACCAATATTTATTTCTTCTTCTTCTTAGTTTAATTTAATTTAATTTAATTATAGCTATTGCCTTTTTTTTAAGTTTCTTTCCCTTTAGCTGATCAGCCGGAGAGAACCACGGCACATTACCCTCTCATCAACATTGAAAAATGAATCTGATAACTTGTCATTTCTGGCCAGGCTCAGATACTAATGTGCCGGTATTTATATATTTTGTTTAATAAAATGCAATATATATTTGTTATTTTATCAAACTAGCACCGTTTGATTAGTTAAAAAAAAATAAAAAAAAAATGTTTAGAAAATAGTAATATGTCTGACTCAACCGCTATTAAAAAAACATTGTTCTATTAACACTCACTATTAGATAATAGTGGTTGTATTAAGTAGCATAATACACCTAAAAAATTTACATAAAATAAAATCTAATTAAATCACCATAACCAAAAGCCAAACATAAACATAAATTACAATACCTCAAACCCATAATTGAAACAAGAGCTATTTTAATATTTTTTTATTTGTTAATTATAATCTCAAATTAATGCTTGTGTTTTTTTAAACATTATTTTTATTTATTTTTATATTTTTTAAGTTGTTAATGAATGATTTGAAATTTTAAACATCCTGTTCATATGTTAAGTAAAGATATTAAATCATGTTTTTATAAATTAAATATGAAAATGCATAATATATAAGACAATTTTTAAAATTAATATGAAAATTAACAAAAATAATATTACAAAAATTAAGTAGTAATAATAAAAAATCTTAACTAGAAAAATACCAAAAAAAAACAACAATTAATAACCAACCAACTCAAATATATATAAACTAATTAATACAAAAAACATATTTTAGTGTTTTTTTTTTCTCAGAAGTGGTGAACATGGAAAAAAAAAAAGTTTTTATAAATGCTTCGTAAAAGCGATTCAGAATCACTATCTTATTATGAATCTTAATCGTTAAAGAACTCTTATTAAAAAAAAAACAATGGTATTAAAACCACAATTCTAAATTATAATATTTATTTAAATTGTTATTTTAAATAGTGATTTTTCAACTATTACTATTTTCAACAATGATTCTTTATAAACTAATTAATTTTTCCAAAACTTTCCAAAACGGATCCATTCCCTGTTAACTTTATTGAAACTATGTTTGTTATATATATGTCTCACTACCAGACTGGGTGCAATGAACTATATCTGCAATGAAAGAAACATCTTACCAACTAGAAATAATATAATAACACTCCATTATTTCCGTGAAGGAATTTTTAACCAGTGGCTAAACGTGTTCTTTTCCATGATATGGACCAATGGTTGTCCAATCCAACATCAATGGATGCTAACTTATTTATGGCCCGGCCGACAACATATAAGGTTGTGCATCTTCTTCCCTTTTACCTCTATAAATCTTTTGTTTCTTCTCCTTTTCAAGTCCGTGACACTCACGGCAACTCATTCTGCTACCACCACCGTCTTTTGTCATCTATTTAAACAGACAAAAACCTGCAGAGCTTCTTCAAATAATGTATGCAAAGGGCCATGCAGTTCATAGTCTAACGTTCAGGGAAGTACTGGAAATGTTTGCCTGGATCATTACGGAACACAAGTTCCTTACTTAATGCCAAATTTATGTTCTTGAGGTAGAATGTGTGCATTGAACCTGATATGGCCTACTGATTTGCTTTCTTGTCCACAGAGTTTCTTACTATCCTTTTACTTCAAAGCTTTGTTGGCTAACAAATAATCCCAAGAATCTGTTTTCAGTATTAGCGATGCTAATTCTACAGAAAAAATTCCTTGCAAAATATTCTTTAAAATATCGCCATCCATTTAATGAGAGAGTCCCCGCTAATAAGCCTCACAAATCTAATGGTTGAAATTCTTTGAAAAATGACTTCCGTACGTAAAATCAACTTTGTGAAGGTATAGATTAGATTTTCCAATCGTATAATTATCAATGATCTTCAATGCATTCTATTTGTGGATATTTGCAGTCTCACCCAACACTCCCATTTGCGGAGCGATCAAGATTATGCAGATGCCTTAACTACGAGAAGATGAGTCTTGAAGCATGCAAAGACCTTGCCAAGAATCCAAGAATCCCTCCAGATGTTGCAGTTGAAGCACTCAAGCTACAACATTCTAAAATATCAAAAGGTGAGTACTCTGTCCGTGTCAAAGACTTGAAGGGTCCAAGCATGATCAATTCCTCCGGGATGGTCTTGTACAATGGCGATGTTGAGAGTCTTTCACCGGAGAACCAAGACACGAGGATGAACATGCAATGGAGGGTCATGGAGTTGGAGAAGGCATGCAGGGAGATGAGGCGTCGGATGCCAAAGTTGGTCGGTCATGATGTCAATGTCATGAGGGGTACTACCCCTTATTATAGCCGATCGCCATTGCCTAAACTCTGTTAAACTTCTCCTTTTCTCTCACAAAATTTATATCCAGTCGTTTACGTTTTTCTGGTGAAAGTAAGACCAAGGATACATGTATATCATGCGCCGATATCAATTAAAGACTCTAATCACTCTCACAAAATCTAAGCTTGAGGGATTATTTGTGAATATTTAGTGATTGTAGCAAAGTTTTGTATTGTTAATGCTGTTGATATTTCTACGTAACTGCAATTTTATATTCCAGGTTCTTGGATCACATTCGCAGATAGACTTTGTACCTGGCTAAATTTTTATGAAAGGAAGTTGCAATAAGTACCATAAAACTCAAGAGAAGCTTGAAATTTATTTTGTGATTGATTAGTGGAGTAATTAGAGCTTTAATAATATATAACTTCCGTATATTTCGATTAATTCTACAAATCTTAAAATTAATGATTATATAAACTATTAATGATTCTAAAATTTATAGAACTTGAACTAGAGAGTTTGCCCTATGATATTTTATCAAGCTGTTATGTAACCCATGAATTGGTTTTGGCTTTGGGGTGATGGTAGGGTGTAGTTTTAACCCATGCAAGGGAATTCATAAATTACACAACACAGAAAAAGGATTCTCGACATGGAAACAGGCGAGTGTCTTCGCTTTCTGGCATTTGATTCGATTCGCTCTTGGATGTCCTTATCGATACATTCCCTGCACGGTAAGGTCACGAGAAAAAAAAAAAAAAAAAGTTTTATTTCTTTATTTTGGTAATTATGGAAAGATACATGCAAACAGAAACCTCCCTCCTCCAGTGCTATGTTCTGGCACTAATCGGATGGTTTTCGAAAACAGTTGCTTAGCAAGTTCCTGGTGGCGGCTCGTCGTTCTATATATTTTTACCATTTTATTTATTTATTTGGTTATTTTTTGTATATCACTAGTATATTAGATTGTCACGCTTCACGACAGATGAATATTATTTTTATTTTTAAATGTAATTTTTTTTTAATAATGTTTAGCCGTCAAAGTTTGCCATGATTATCATACCTAAAGTACTCTTAAATATCACAAACATATATGATTTGACAAACAACAAATAAAAAGATATTTATACACTTTAATTGTTAGAAAAAAAAATTATAAATATTTACAACAATCCAACTATTATTTGTTTACATACATTATATCATGTGAAAAATAACTTGATTTAACCATAAAAAAAAGTGAAGCACGCACATCTTTGATATTACAAGTATCAACCCACTCGTCATTAAAAAAACCCAAAGAAATATCTCATAAAAAATAAAAAAATAAAATAAAATTACTATCATAACTAACGATAAAATATGTCTTGATTTAACATTAACTTTTGTTATAATATTAGCAAAGGCAAATCATATCGTGAATATTGGTGATCCCGTAATTAGACCTGTGATTAACACGCACCGACATCGGAAACGAAGCACCTAATTAATATCGTCCCGCAACTTCCCATGTCCAAAAATAAATAAAAAGTTCCAACAGCAAGCAGGATAGCCGTTTAGTGAAGTTTTGAAAATAAAAATAAAAATAAAAACATAACTATTTGTTTTGAATTTTTTTATTGAGAAAAAAAGGATCAAAATTTATTTAACTCTAACTAAACTTGAGCTGGTTTTTTAATCCATGAACTTGAATATTTTTTTTTTTAGCTGTCCGGGCCAGCTTGCGTTGATGGCTCAATGAATAAAGCCCAGTGAGCATGTAAGACACCGCGGGGATTACACAAGTAGCTTAAACCTGATGGAGGAATGAAACAAGTCCCTTCAATCAGCCACAATAAACTTGAATATTTCTTTTAATTAATAAACACTTAGTAGTAATTAGACCGCCAACAATTATGAATATAACAATATCATAAAATTATGATTTACCAAGTTAAAATTAAAAAAAAAAGGGTGCCCAGAGAATAATAGTATAAAAATTTATTTTTTATATTAGTATATCAAAACAATCTAAAACTAAATATAAAAACTAATTTAAAATTAATTTTTTAAAAAAATATAAAATTACATTGTAATATCAAACAAAACACAAGAGCGTTGAACCAGTCTATGCTTAGCTTATAAGTTGAACGCAGACCATCTAGTTCTGATCTGTTCCAGTCTTTCAAAAACATGACTGAATAAATAAAAAAACACATCAATTGATTAAGATAATTGACAACCTTTTCCAATGGAAGAATAGTCAATTTGACGTCTTCAAAATGATCTCCAATCCTACATGGACACACACATTCATAATTTTGCCTACACCAAAATTGGATGACCTTCATTGGATCGTAGAAGCAGAAGATTATTATTGTGCTTTCAAAATAATATAAGAAAATTCCCTCTACACACACGCTATACCGTGAAATTCTATACCACGTCATTTTCGTTTTTAAGTTTTAAAACTGTTTTTTTTTTTTTAATATTTTTTTATATTTTAAATTAATATTTTTTAATTATTTTAATGTTTAACATTACTTATTAACATTCATACTTTGTATTCGTTAATTATAATTTAATTTTAATACAATTCTCCCTATGTATGATTTATTACTTAATTCATATCTCACACTTCCTTTTTTGTTTTTTTTTTTTTTCCTTTTCTTAATTAGATGCGTACCCTTTTGTTTAATCTCTTAAAACAAAACACGCAGAGAACGACAAGCCGACAACCCTTGCTTACAAATAACAAATTCAAAATTATCCCCGGGACAAGACCGTAAATTAGGGTTTTGTTTTATTATTATAATGTCAAGGGTCTTTCTTTCTTTCTATTGTATCTGTTCTGCACCGCGTCGAAAGTAAAAGAAGGAGCGTGCAGCGACCTCGTCAACTACCTACGGCGGCACCAGCCTCCGTCTTTTATTCCTCTACCGCCCTTTCCATATACATAATAAAATCACAGCCACCATTTCTCACCTGTGCTTATTTTTTCTATTCCATTCTTCTCATCAACAATGTTTCTGACTGAGAAACCCAATTATACCTCCTTCTTCGATTCTTTTAACAAACAGAAGAAGAAGAAGGAGGAGTTCGACCTTATCTCTCAGTCCTTCGACGAATCCATTCTTCGTCGCCTCAATACTTTATGTAATTCCCGCTCTTCTGTTACTATCAATTTCTCCTGGCTCTCCTCGGCCCTCGCTTTTCTCTCCTTCACACATAACCAAGCCATAACCCTACTTTCCAACCCCAAGCTCACCGATTCTTTGAATTTTTACTTGGATGACAGTGTCAAGCTCCTCGATATCTGCAACTCCATCGCTTCGGAGATTGAACGCTTACGCCATCGCCGGCTTCTCCTCAAACTTGCACTTCACCTATTTAACGACAACAACAACAGTGAAGATGCAGAGAAACTAAGAAGAGCTAGGGCTTCGCTGACTGATTGGATAATAATCTCAAGGGACCCAGATATGAAAGCAGCAAGAATTTGGAGCATCTGGTCATAGATTTGGCTTTCATGCTTAAGGAGGTTCCACGTGGAAAAGATCTCATCCGATGAAAGGATTGTCCGCCGCACGATCCACTCCGTTGGGTTGGTAACGGTGTTTGTCGCGGGAGTTGTGGTCGCGGCGTTGCGTGGATCGACGGAGTTAGGTGTTGCCGTTAGAGCGCCGTCCGAGTTTTTGTGGGCTGACTCGTTCAATATTCTCAACTCAGCGATCTCTCGGCCGGGCAAAAAGAGGCATCTACTCGAGGAGCTAGATGACGTGGAAGCACGTCTCAGGGAAGTGATCGGCGTCATGGATGACGCAGGCGGAGAAAAAGGGGAGAGCCTAAACGGTGCCGTCAAGGAGCTGGAGAGGGTGACGGAGACATTAGGAGAGGGATTAGAGAGGTTGAGTAACGGCGTGAATGAAGTGTTCAATACGGTTATGAGCAGTAGAAAGGAGATGCTGGAGAGACTGAGAGCGGGTCAACAAAAGCAACAGACAATGTAATGCTAAAAAGCAAAGGAAGCCCGCCAGATAAGAATACATAGAAAGAAAGCATTGTTTTATTTTACTGAGAAAAAAGTCCACCGTGCGCGTGCTCTTGCTTGCTTTATAATCTTGTCCTTGTAAACGTGCACAGTTAATGAAAGAGAATTATTGCTAATTGGAATTTGATCAAAGCAAAGCTTCTATCAATAATGCTTGTTGTCATATCATGCGATCCTGGATAAAGATTCTGCCGCCGCAAGCCTTTCTAGAGTTTGAAATCTCAAAGCTTTTGTCGATCATTTCGATAGATCATCACTCGTGATATAATTTCACCAATTCAATGTTTCTCGTCTGTCAATATTTTTACTCTCGAATAGAAAAAACAAGGGTAAGTTTGGCAAGATGGCGGCACCAGTGCTGTGATCATCCTCGTTAATTATAGAACAGAGTGCTTTACTCGAAGACACGATTTTGCTCAAGAAAAGGTATTCCTTTATCACCAAGCATCTACCAAACTACAAAAGCAGAGACAAGAAGCTCGAGGGTTTGGTGTGTCTCTTTTGAATCCTCACTACCCGTACGAGCATAGGCTAAATTCCTGACTAAATCCAAGACGTTAAATTCTACAAAAACTTGCTATCGTTATAGGATTTACTTGTTCAATCAGAAAGGGCTAGAGAGAGAACGAGAAGCTTTAATTAACTTAATGAAGTAGAGGTGACAACATTGGTCTCTTTCCTAGGGCAGTTTGCTTTCCGAAGAAAGCAAGTCCAGTCCAGCTCTAAAATAGAGAGTTCTGAAACAAAAGCAAAGGCAACATGCAGCGAGAATACTGTCGATATAAATCAGTTGGTGTTCCATATATTTTAAGTTTCCTTCATGTGCGTGGCGGGAGAAAAAGAGGGAAAAGAAAAATGCTCTGAACTCACAATTGCGGGACAGGAAAGAAAAAAAAGGGAGAAAAAAGGAAACCAAAAACATATAATATACTAATAAAATCATTCTCCGTGTACATACCCCTCGTGTTACAAAGAAACGGTCCGTGTTATCCTCAATCTTTTCCTCTCTTTACAATCTGCTACCTGAACTCTGCGCTGCAAAATAACCTACCTATTCTAGGCTTTCTAGCTAAATATTCGGATACAAAATAACTTACAAGAAACGATATCATTTCCTTGGCAATCAACAGGACAAGATCTATCACTAGTTGAGCCCTATAGGGATGGTAAGTGTACATTAAGAAAATTTAAGTCTATTAGCTGCTGTTTTGAATTGGCTGTGAAGCACATCTGTCTTCAACGGCTTCAGAGTTCAAAATTTTTCTAAGAGAGCGATATTGTAGACGAACATTCTCACCACTACCAATAATCTTAAGCAAGTACCTGAAAGAAAGAAAAGGAAAGATCTTTGCACTGTGCATCTAACATCAAATTAAACCATGATTTGCCTTTCATATCCATGCAGCGTTCAACTACCAATACCGTGATTATCTGAAGGTAAGCAGTATTTAATTGGTATAACAAGCCATCTCAACTCACCAGCCATTGAGACATTGTGAAGTGATGATTGCTTCCTTTCCAACAAATTTTTCTGGTGTCCTCCTATTTCCCTATATGATTCAACACAGTGCTCAATGTTTCATGCATGCAATGCCATTGACGACAGCCATAAACAGAATACAAGGAAAGAGAATGCTAATACGAACCTTAATCACTACTTTCTCATTTACAGCAAAAGGATACTGAACTCCTCTATGCAAACCATCGTCAGCAGCAATATCTCCATTCTCCTGAGGACAGGCAAATAATCTGTCAAAATGCTTTTGAAACTGGACTTTTATTAATACATAACAGAATTCACAGCATGCTGGTTTTGTAAGCAACAAACTACAGAGAGTATCGATCATTGAAAACATCAGAGAGAAAATTCATTTGAAAGCACAACACTCCTTAAAGAGCTAACAATGGTCCACAACAGCTGAGAGAAAATACGACAAAATAAGGTTCTTCACACCAATTCCTAATGCTTCATTTGTGCTACCAGTCATCATTAGATTTTTATTGATTTCAAATCATTTAAAACAGAAAAATTTAGAGTTATAGTTTTCATCACTAAAAGCACCGACAGAAGTCAGAACAGAACCCTTAAAACATTGAACACTAGTGGAAGAGCTATCAATGTTCCATAGTAGTTGAGACAAAATAAGCCAAACTCAAGGTTCTTTACACCAATTCTTAATGCCTCATTTGTGCTTTCAGTCACCATTAGATTGTTATGGATATCACCCACTGCCAACAGAGCCAATGCCCAATTGAAATTTTATACAGTTTTTCTAAGTCGCATCTAAATTCCCTTTGCCTTGCCTTCCCCTTATCCACTACAAACATAAGTAGTAGAAGATTTGATATCCATGCATGCTTGTAGAACTGTATTTCCAGGATAACTAGATAAAAAAGTTGGGCACTTATTTGAAGCATACCCCGTGTGGTCTCTTCTTCATGGAATCTGTGTGATCACCCATTTCTTTGCGACGCTTTCGCAGAGTTGCATTATGGAATAGCCTTCGATCATCTTCATTCTTTACAGCTGATGCTGCAGCTCTAAGAGCTGCATATAAGTTAAATATAAGAACAAAGATGATAAGATGCAATTAAGAGGTTCAGAAAAGAATTGGTATCTAGCATGACCAGGCATCAAAAGGTTCCGTGTGTGTGTTTGAGTGCGGGAGAGAGTATATACAAGTCAAGTAGAACCTACCATAATTAGGAACCAAAGACCCAGCCTCAATGTCAGCATTGCAAAGTGTACATCTCGACTGTGATACAAAAAACAACTGGAGTTATGATTCTTGTCTCCTATATAACAAGTCTATCGTACAAAAGCAGCAGACCAGTAGATCTCATAAGAAGATATCAAAGAGCATGTCACATCACAAGGTAGGAGTCCTTGAATAACAGAAAACGTCAACAGACTATACATTTCTGTTTTGGTGCCTATGCAGTATAAGCAATAAACACTAGCTGAAACATTTGATGAAACGTCAATTGGAATCCAGGCAGGATGGGGATCAAAATTCTTTCTACTTCTTGAAGTATAATGACAGAAAAAGAGCAATGAGTTCTATGAGTGTCGAAGTTTGTAAAAATATACAAATGAAGGTCCTGAAACTCCCTTGAATGTATCGACACTAGAACCAATATAAGAACATCAGGCATCTAGTGTTTTTTACCATCTTATACCTATGCTATTATGAAAGTTACTTCTAATTTCCATATAACTAGCAGATAATCCTACTTACCATATCAATGACTCTTCTCAGCATGAGACCACCAAACGAATGTCCACAGGAAACAAACATGGCATCTTCAAGGAATGCACCTCTGATGCATCATTAGATAAGCGTATGGAAAAGAAAAAACCCATTTAATATTCACATAGCACACATTAACATAGCGGTCAGTTTCTTTCTCTCTCTAAACAAGAGAGGTCAAATCAACATATGAGTAAGAAGAGCAATAAATATAAAATTGATTTTATCAAAATCATCGACAATGAACAGATGCAGCCAAATAGGAATAACTTCTTGAATTACCATATTTTGATTTTTATTTCTGCACATTCTTGTTTTAGTCTGTTTAGAAATTTGTCCTTCTTAGGAATTTAAAGCTACTTAGGAAAGTGGACTTATGGTTTAGTTTCTATCATTTATGGTTTTCTGATTTTAGTTGATGCAAAAACTACTGATGTATGAGTTTTCTGGTTTTCCAACAATACACACAATGATTTTATATCAAAAGTTTTCTAGTATTTATGATTTTCCCTTTTCAATTTGGATTTCTATTTCCTATTTAGATCAGAACTATTAGGGGTTTTGGTGCCTATAATAGTAATATCTAAAAGGCAAGACTTTAATGATACAATTATGAGTATTTTGGTTTAGTTTGAGCTGCAGCCTGAGAGTGTTTCTTTTCTTCTCTTTACTCTAAGTGCTATTTTCTTCTATTTATTTTTGGCTACTACTAACCTCAGTCATCATTCACATGTACAGTAAAAGCTCTAATTTCCTTCTAAGATCCTTAATTTTCTGACCTACTGAGCTATGAATCCTTTGTGGGGAATAAATCCAAATTTTCCAACATCAAGTATAGACCTGATGATTCATCCTGTTTTCTATTTCTTTGATGACATGGAACCCCGAACTCTGCTGAGAGCACCAAGAGATGAGGTTATGTAAGAACTTAATGCATTCGAAGTCAATTCTTAACAACTACTTGTAGGAAACTCTCATGATGTATACATACACTGGCAGGCCAGCAGTGCTGCAAATTTCTCACTGCATCAGTGAAAAGGAGACGTCGCAGAGATGAAATATAGACAAAAAGATTCACCACCCATCTTTTCCACCATTGTGACAACCTGAAGTCTACTTAGACACTAGCAGCTAAAGATCTTTGTCACAGGGATATATAACCATAAAAAATCCCATGGCATGTGAAGTTGGTTATCGCGTGTGATCCTAGGAATAATTCTATGCTATGTATTTTTCTTTTATTGGCGAGTCACTCCCAAACGTTATATATGCACAAACAAGACCATTAGAGAGGTTGGTTTGTGAAAAAAAACAGAAAGAAACCAGTACGCGGATTCCTTTATAACATTGCACAAATATGTTTATTAAAAACTTACACTTTGTATTGGTAACAGTATAAAGTAGGGATTGAGAATATTTTAACTGGATGAATTTAACAATATAAGCCATGGTAAAAAAGGTGCCAGTATCATGTTGAATTGAAAAAACCTACTCGATTCCAAGACTTGAGGCTGTTACCTGATCTAGAATGCCATTATATTGAAACCAACAAGCATAATGGAAAAGCACAAGCAAAGACAGGAGAACTCACGACAAGGATCTGAGAGCACACTTCTTAGTGATGGTTCCTTGTTCGTATCATTTTGAGCAACCTGTAAATCCAAAATTTAAAATGAAATCTCATGACAAATTACAACTGAAAGTTTCAGTTGATCAGCAAACAAAAAAGGTAAGGCATTTAACACAACAAGAAATAAAATCTCAATATGCATGAACAAAGAATAAGGAATTGCAGGAAACCAAGTAGCGAACTCATATTCTTTTACATGTGTGAGCATCACCTGATTTCAGCTGATTTTTTCAATATTTTTCTTTTTTCTCCAGATATGAAAGTCATATAGAAATTTTGCAAACCAGTGAAAAAAAATCAAAGAATAGGAACTTGATCAATAACAATATGAATTCCATAACCGTTGCTCATGTGGGTCTTTAAGATCTGATCTCAGCTGAAAACAGGGCGGATAACAAATACGTTTCATGACAGATCAAATTATCTATTTCAGCAGAACCTACTCTTAACAACCTTGTGAGAAGAACAGAGAAGAAGGAAAGGCCACAAAGCACAACAAATAAAGAAGGATAAAATCTAGTATACGAAGGTTCAGTTGGTGGAAATTCTTTTACTCTTACGCTTTTACAGGCAAACTCCAATTAGAACTTACATAAGTATTATTAGGTTGATTGCACACAACATCCTCCTCAGCAGAAAGGTCATCCATAAACTGACTCACTGATATTGGTACATAGCTCTGGGGAATAACATGACCAGCTGCTGCAATTGGAGAACAATCTAAAATAGCATTTCCCTGTGGCATGAGCCTGAATACCAGTGAAGTCCTGCAACAGAAAAGTTTAGTGAGCAGCCTAAATGTGAAAATCAATTGTAAAAACTGGAACAATTTTAAACACAAGATGCATGACATTAATCAGTTTCAATAAAAATATTTATACCTCCCACCACTGTTAGTACCCGATGAGAAATCAGGAGCAGCTCTATATGAGGCAGCAGGACGAAGTCCAGCAGTCGTGTGGCTAAGTGTCTTGCCAGTAATGAGTAAGAGATCAACTGGAGCTGAACCACAATCAGCTAAGTACCAGCGACCATTTGGGTCACAAACCTAGGGGAGAAAAGCATTTAAGATGGTATAAAACAGATTGTCACTATTACACTAAAACACCTGTCAGAGTGTCGCAAATGAATAATGTTACTCATGGCTTGGGGGAAAAGGAAAAAAGGAAACTTTAGAATTAATTTGAAGCCAGCACAAGTTTGATACTTAGTCAGGAAAAATTCTCCAACACTAAAGAACAATATTTGTTAGATATCAGGAGTACATGTTGTTTAAAAGACAGTAGAATACCTGCAGACCAGGACTGTCTGAGGAAATCAAAGTCAACAATCCCTTCTCAACTTCACCATTAGCCGCTGGCTTCCCTGCCCCAATAGCCCCTTTTCCATTGTGCAAAGAAGTATGAGAATAGGTGGCAACAAGCACCGAAGAAGACACCTCGCCAGCTGGCAATGGGGTATCATCAAGCAACTGGTTGAAAACACTGCAGTCAACATAATTTGCAAGCTTCATATCATTCATAAGAATCTTAACCAACACAAGCTTTCAAAATTAAATATCCACCACCGTCATCATCCTTACTCGCTTCTTAAACGAAGATGTCTTGCTATTGCACATAAAGCAGAGCGCGCTGCCTTTCCCATACACCTAAATATTTCAGCCATACATGGCGGAGACGAGTCCCAATCTTCCACTGGCCTGCAACACATTTATAAATTATAACACCTAATTACCCACTCGAAGTTTTAACCTTCACACTAATTACACACAGAACCATTTAAAGTTTCCAACTTTACACCAATCGCACACTTCTAATCAAAATACACACTAATTAAACAAGCATTTTTACCTTCCAGCTCTGTACATATAAACCCCGCGGCCGCTACAACCTTTAACGACACCGTTTTGAGACCGACTCCTAAAATACAGCCTTGCAGCCTCGAGGCCACATCGCATAAGCGAGGCTTCTTCACTCCCCAATTCAATAACAGCAGCGTTGTGCCTCATTAAAGACCCCGAAAGCGCATCCACCGCCCGCACGTAGGCCCCGCCAGGAGCCCCATCGTAGGGAGAGATATCAGAGAGCCGGACCCTAGCCAGTGTGGGAGCTGGGTCAGCGGAGTGGTGAGCTGCGGATGCTATAGGGAAATTACATGATCGAGGGCTGGTGGTGGGAGACGGTGAGAGGAGGAGGAGAGAGGGGCCAGAGAAGAGGGGGTTGGGATTGAGTGTGGGAGGGAGTAGCTGGGATCTATGGCGGAAGTGGAGAGAGGGACAGGGTGTGGTGGTAGTGCAGTGGAGGTTTGCTGGTGTTTGGTGTTGGTGGTGGCGGTGGTGATGATGTTGGATCATCATCATCAAAACCATTAATCATTGTTTTGTGTTTAACTAAGCTTGTTTGATTTTTGATGGGGAATGGTAGAAGAAAATTAGGGTTTTGAATTTGAAGTCGTTGTTTATGTTGTTTTTTTCCTCCAAATGACAGTAGTGTGGTAAAAGCTAATAATCTTTTTCTTTCTTCCCGGGGGAGGGGGTGGGTGTTTGGTTTTGTTGATTATGGATTGTGCTGAAGCGTTGGCTGAGAAGTGTTTGTTAATTTCATTTCTGAGGTTTTAGAATTTAGATTTTGTTACGAGAAGAAGAACATACACACGAGAGCGGAGGCGAGGTGAGGTGAGGAGGGTGCATGGAGGGAGGGAGGGAGGATGAGGGACCTCTATGTTTTACACCTCTTTTATTACTAGTTTTTGTTTTTTCAGCAATTAAACTAAAACAATTCCTCATTCTTCTTTTATCCGAAATAAATTGTGCAAACCGGCTATTATTTTATTTTTTAAATTTATTTTTAATATTAACCTATCAAAATAATTTAAAAACACTAAAAAATTTAATTTTTTAAAAATATTTTTAAAATATAAAAATGAACAGGTCTAAATCAGACTTAAGCTAAATAATTAAATTAATTAAGATTCAATTAGATTATAACACAAAATCGAATACATGTGGATCACTAATAATCTAGTCATCTCTAATAAAAGAATTTCTAATAAACCTAAAATTTGTTATCTAGACGGCCAATCTGACCTTCCAATTTTTTAGACAAAATTGTGCAATACTGGCTACAAGATAGTAGGTTCCAGCAATGAGAGTTTTTTTCTTCTTTTCTTAAATGATAAAGAATATTTTGAGGTTGTCTTTTCGGCATTTTCAAATTAAGTAGACTTTAGACAAATCGCAAGCTTTAATGAATGTTTTTAAGAGAAATCTCGGTTAAAATATCTCGGAATATCGAAATCAAGGATAACCAAAGCTTGTATTTTCCTAATGAAGTTAAAAGAAACTAAAATATTGTACTTTTCAAAAGGAAAAAATGAGTGCTTTTTTTTTTTTTTTTAATCCGAGCATAAAAGAAATCTTTTTTCTTGTCAGCATAAGTCCGGAACCCAACCCCAATTGGAAGCAGGTGGCATACACAGATAACTGCAGCTGTGTAGATGCTTAAAAAAGAAGCAAGCATGCGTTGACCGATTGATTTTGTTTGACTTTGATGTTTTATGTGTTATCTCTCTTGACTGCGGGACTATCGCTGCCTCATTTCTCTTGACTGTCTTTTGACAAGGAAACATGTGGGGATGGCTGTGAAGAGTACTGCAAAATCGAGATACCCAGAGGTGTTGTTACCTTCTTCATCATTCAGTCGTCAAGAGACTGGTTAGATTGAAGCAATCAAAAGCCAGGAGGAAGCAGCTGCAGCACCTGCTTCCGCTCCATATCGGGCTAGACGAATGAGGCGACACTAGAATATAGAAGGAGACTTCTTTGTAGGTAACTTAACAATAAGAGATTATAACTTAACAACTGATGATTTTTCTTTAACAAAAAAAAAAAAAAAAAAAGCTGGTCTAACAATAAGAGATAATACGGTCTTTCTCTTTCAACAGTGAATCTTTGTTCTAAGACTTTTATCAAACACATTGTCTGCAGTTTGTGTTCGAATGGAAGTCTCCTCCGAAGAAAAAGATCTACTGGTACGCTCGAACAAAAAGATCAAAACAAATAATATTCTCCAAGGCAGCGACATGGATACATCTGATTCTATGAATGTAGAGAATGATGCGAGGGGAACTTTCAGCTACAAAGAGTCTCTCATTGGATCGGCTTTTCAAGGACAATCAGATTTCTCTATTCCAGAGCAGGAAGATTTTGCGTCTGATGATGATGAGGAGGATGAAGAGGAGGAGGATTGCCCAGTTATTAGGCTCTCTATGGAGGAGAAAAAAAGAATCAGAGAACCATGGCGCCAAACCTTAATCATAAAGGTGTTGGGGCGTCGTGTCAGTTATACCTTCTTACTGAAGCGACTACAAATCATGTGGAAGATTCAAGGTGATATGAACTTGGTGGATCTCGGTAATGATTTCTTCCTAGCTAGATTTTCTAACAAAGAAGACCGGGAG
Source organism: Populus alba (assembly GCF_005239225.2). Lineage (NCBI taxonomy): Eukaryota > Viridiplantae > Streptophyta > Magnoliopsida > Malpighiales > Salicaceae > Populus > Populus alba. The sequence goes on from NC_133291.1 coordinate 5,532,954, forward strand.
TTTGCCATGTCTGGGGGACCTTGGATGGTGGCAGACCACTATCTTACAATGCGATCTTGGCACCCAAATTTCGACCCTAACGTGGCAACCATTGAAAAAGTAGCAGTGTGGATTAGGCTACCAGATTTGGCAATGGAGTATTATGATACCGCAGTGTTATGGAAGATTGGGAACCATATCGGAAAGACTTTGAAGGTGGACAGAACAACCTCTGTGGGCATGCGTGGAAACTATGCACGCATATGTGTGGAGGTAGATCTCACTAAACCATTGTTATCCAAATTCAAACTAAGACGTAGAATTCGACGCATTAGCTATGAAGGGTTGCACATGATTTGTTTTGGTTGTGGTCAATATGGACACAAACATGATATGTGCCCCTTTTCCATGAATAAGGAGGATCGTAACGATGAGCAGCAAGTCTCATCGAATAATGGGAAGGGAAGAGATCCAACAGTTCCAGCTGAGGATACAGTGGTCAGACCAGAGGTGGCGGAGAATTACGGACAGTGGATGGTGGCTCGTAGGGTGGGGCGAAAGTTTAGTATGAAAACAGATTCCAATCAACTCCGATTGCCCCAATCTTTGGAAAATCTCTCACAAGGTGGTAAGAGGAGTAGCCTACGAGAGAAACTTAAGGAAACAGCAATTGGGGGAGGATCACGCTTTAATGCGCTTAATGGTTTATATGTAGAATCCCACGATTTAGGGAGTCGGGAATTGCGGGCAGAGATCCCAGGACCAAGCAAGCCAACGGGTGACAACAGATTTTGTAAGGAAACTATAGACATGGTGAATTTTAAACATGAGGAGAGAATAAAGGCACAGGGTAAGTGGGTGCCTAACAGAAAGCATGAGGTTGGTGGTTCTAATATGCAGCAGACTAATCATGAGTTACAACCAGGCAGAAAGATTAATTCACAGAGGAATACCCAGTTGCCAGACCATGTTCATAACGAACGCACCCCTGTTCAAAAACAAATTATCTTGAGAAACCCAAATCAATCCGCCTCTAATATGAAGAAGAAACTCCTTACTGCAAATGAAGAGATAGAGATTGTGGGTGTTCTTCGTGGAAAAGATTTGAATGTTGAGCCTTTCAAATCTCATTCCCGGCGACCTCCAGATTGTGAGCCAGTGTTAGAGGTAACTTTGGGGGAGTCCACAAATATTGAGGTCAGCGAGGAACCAGAAGAGGATGAAGACACGAGAATGGCTGAAGACGAAGATGAGACAACTGAGGTATTGGTTCGTGGCCATATGGGCTGCACGTAATTTCTCTATTTTTATCCTAATTTATGATGAAGATTATGTTTTGGAATTGTAGGGGTGCGGGCAGTAATCGTTTTTGTTCCTTAGTGTTGAATTATAAGCGAATCCATAATTTTAATGTGTTAGCTGTGGTTGAAACGAGAGTTAGTGGTTTAATAGCCGATCGAGTGATTGGGAAATTGAATTTTGAAAACAGTGTTAGAGTTGAAGCAGTGGGAAGGTCGGGTGGCATCTGGTTATTATGGAATGGTTCTAAGGTTGATTTGAAAGTGTTAAAAACCGCCAGACACCTCATCCATGTGGTCTTTGATGAAGGGGGTCCATGTCCTTGGCTATGTAGCTTTGTATATGCCAACCCGAATGATCAATTAAAGAGAGCTTGTTTTGAGGATATCAAGGATTTAGCGAGCTCTATTTCATTACCGTGGATGATTGTAGGTGATTTTAATGAGGTTATGGGGGCGGCAGAAAAGAAAGGGGTGCACCAATTGATATGAGGAGATGTTTGAGGTTTAATAAGTGGGTGCAAGAGTGTGGGTTTATTGATTTGGGTAGTTTGGGGCCAACATTTACCTGGAGAGGGGCAGAAAATAGAGGTTACGGGAGAGTATTTGAGAGGTTAGATAGAGGATTTAGTAATCAATCTTTCAGAATCCAGTTCCCAGAGCTTAATATACGTGTACTGCCTAGGGTGAAATCAGATCATCACCCATTGTTAGCTGATTTTATGACCAAGTGTGACAATGGTCAGAAACTTGTTAGGCCCTTTCGTTTTGAAGTGGCTTGGACAACACATGATTCCTTTGCGGATCTGTTAAAGTCTGGATGGAGGTCTGGTTCAAACTTCATTACTGCCTTAGATAATCTAACTTTGAAGTTGAAGGATTGGAATAGGGAAGTTTTTGGGAGTATTTTTCAGCGTAAGAAGAGAGTTCTGGCTAGGCTTGGAGGTGTTCAAAAGCATTTGAATGGGGGACATAACAGTTTTTTAATTAATCTGGAGAAGACTTTGTTGAAGGAATACAATCGGATTTTACAACAGGAAGAAATTTTTTGGGCCCAAAAGTCTCGGTGTAATTGGATTAATTTTGGGGATAGAAACACATCTTACTTCCATACAAAAACTATTATTAGGAGACAGAGGAACAGGATTGGGTGTCTGAAAGATTCTAGTAACAATTGGGTGTGGGAAGAGGATCAACTCAAAAAGTTGGCAGTAGATTTTTATAAACACTTGTTCACGGGAGATGAGGTTTCAAATGATGATATTTCCTTTTTTTCGGCTTTCCCTGACTTGGAGAATAGTCACAGTTCTGGTCTTCTTGAAAAGGTTTCGGATGAGGAGATTCGCAAGGCTGTTTTTGATATGAAGCCTCTTAAAGCTCCCGGCCCTGATGGTTTCCAACCTTATTTCTTCCAGACTCAATGGAGTGTTGTGGGGGGTGATTTATGTAGGTTCATTAAGGAGGTTTTTGCCAACAAACAGGAGGTTGCGGAGGTGAATTATTCATACCTGGTGCTCATTCCCAAAGTTCCGAAACCTGAATATATCCACCAATTCAGGCCAATAGGGTTATGTAATGTAATTTACAAAACCCTCACAAAAATTTTGGTGAACAGGTTAAAGCCACTTATGCAGAAGCTTGTTTCTATGAACCAAAGCAGCTTTGTTCCTGGTAGGCAGATTGTTGATAATATCGTTATAGCACAGGAAATTATTCACTCTATGCGGAATTTAAAAAGGAAAAAGGGGGTGATGGCTATTAAAGTGGATTTGGAAAAAGCCTATGATAGGCTCCGTTGGGATTTTATTAGAGACACCCTTACATTAACTGGAATTCCAAGCAGCACAGTGGATCTTATTATGAAGTGCATTGAAACTACATCTTTAAGCGTCTTGTGGAATGGGAGTCCTTCTGAAAAATTCCTCCCTACTAGAGGAATTCGTCAAGGGATCCTTTATCTCCTTATATTTTTGTGTTGTGTATGGAGCGTTTGTCTCAATTGATTCATAGGGAAGTTAGCCTGGGTAATTGGAAACCATTTCAAATTGGTAGAGAAGGTCCAAAAATTTCCCATTTATGCTTTGCTGATGATATGCTTTTGTTTGCAGAAGCAAGTGAGGGGCAATTGGATAAAGTTCTTGAATGTCTTAATCTGTTTTGTTCTGCCTCTGGTCAACGAGTGAGTGTTGAAAAGACCAAGATGTTTTTCTCTAAAGGTGTTTCACGTTCTGTTGTTAGATCACTTAGTTTCAGGAGTGGGTTTGCTGTTACTCAAGACTTGGGCAAATATCTGGGGGTCCCTCTTCTTCATCAACGCATTACCAAGCAAACATATGGTTATATTATAGAGAGCTTGCATCAGAAATTGGCGACATGGAAATGTAAACAGTTGTCTCTTGCTGGTAGAATCACTTTATGTAAGTCAATTCTAGCTACTGTTCCTTTATATCCTATGCCATCCAGTTTATTACCCAAGTCCATTTGCTTTGAAATTGAAAAAATATGCTGAGGATTTATTTGGGGGGACAGCATTGAGGCTAAACGAACTCATCTTGTTAACTGGAAAACTCTTTGTCAACCAAGAGATGAGGGAGGTCTGGGGCTGAGAGGAATGCACTCTATGAACCGAGCTTTTATAATGAAGCTGGGATGGGGTATCATTAACGACAATACTAGTCTATGGGCTTCAGTTTTCAGAAGTAAGTATATCAGATCTAGTGATACCATTCCTAAAGTTCAAGCTAAGCAGAAAGATTCTCCTCTTTGGAAAGCGATATGCAAGGAATGGTCTCATGTGATTAAAGGCATTTCTTGGGCTATTGGCAATGGAGAAAACGTCAAGTTCTGGGAGGATGAGTGGTTGGATGGCTTTGGTTCTCTTGCTAGATATGCGTCTCAGGATCTATCTGAGGAATTGCTCAACAAGTCAGTGGCAGAAATGGTTTCCAGCAACAATCAGTGGAGATGGGATGTTTTTGCACACCTCTTGCCAATGAATATTGTGATGACTCTAGCTAGCTATCCCCCTCCACATAGGGAGCCAAATGAGGACCAGCTCTTTTGGAACCTTTCCATGAATGGTGAGTTCACTATTAAATCAGCTTATTTCTCTCTTATCAACTCTTGTGATAATCGGACCCATTTGAAGCCTTTATGGCGACTTGTTTGGAGATGGAGAGGTCCTGAAAGAATTAGATCTTTCCTTTGGCTTGTTGTCCATAATAGAGCTATGACCAATGAGATTAGATATAAAAGACATATGAGTAGTTCCCCTAATTGTCATTGTGATAGCGGTGATATTGAGACCATTTTACATGTGTTAAGGGACTGCAGATGGGCTCGGGAAGTGTGGCTGAAAATCTTGAATCCTTGTGATACTGATGGTTTTTTTGCTGTGGATTTACATGTATGGTTGTTGTCTAACTTGTCAAGCATAGTTATTACAAAGGAAGGTTGGTGTTGGTCAATCTTGTTTGGTGTTACTGTGTGGTTCCTTTGGAAGTACAGGAATTGTCGCATTTTTAGGGAGACTCCAGAAGTGGCAGGGCATCCTTTAATGGCTATTTGGGGTTTGACAAAAGAGATAATGGGCGCTGGACACCATGAGGAGCTTAATACTTTGATTTCTAAGAAGATGAATGTTGTGGGATGGAAATACCCCCCTTCGAATTGGATGAAATTAAATGTAGATGGATGTAGTAAAGGCAACCCAGGTTTAGCAGCGGCGGGAGGATTAATTAGGGATTGCATGGGCTCTTGGATTAGAGGTTTTTCTATTAATACTGGGATTTGTACTTCAGTTCGTGCTGAGTTATGGGCGGTGATTACAGGGCTAGAGTTGGCTTGGTCTTTAGGCTTTCGCAAGATTATTTTGGAATCTGATTCATTGGTTGTGGTGGATCTGCTCTTGAAACAATCCGTGAAAGCTGATGCTAACTTTGCCTTGGTTAACAGAGCTCGTGAAGCTCTAAGTAGAGATTGGGAAGTCCAAGTGCAACATTCATACAGGGAGGCGAATGCTGCTGCTGATTGGCTTGCTAACTATGGGCTCTCCAGGAATCCCCTTTTTAAGGAGGATTCGACTATCAATGACCCTCCAGAGGGCTTGTATTGGTTTTTATACTATGACTTGATTGGAACGGTGTTCCCTCGTTTAATTTAATTTTGGGCTTTAGCCCCGATTTATAACAAAAAAAAAAAAAAAAAACTTAACAATAGTCTCTCCCTCTCTCGTTCCCTTTTCTGGGTATAGCTGAAACGTAATGCGAGGCTTATATTTTCAGACCAATTTAGTGTTTGATGATGCTGGTGTTCATTCTATAAGTTTTGTTATGGGATGAGGCAACGTAGTTTATTTTCTTTCTGATTCGTTTTGCAGATCACACATGCATAGATTGCGATGCCTGCCGTTGGATGGCTCCAGGAATCCTTCTATATTGATTCTGGGGAGGAACGCCTCAAAGCTCTTCAGGTGCCTTTGCAATTTGATTCTTTAGTTGCTGTTTTAGCTAACTTATGTAGGTCATTTACTTTTCAGACAAAATTTCCTATCAGCATCTGAATACATCGCCCCTCCCCCATCCATAGTTGACTAGTTTGGGAACCAGTTATCTGCCTTGGTTGTTCAAGGAAATACTATATGATCTTTAAGAGTTCTCTTCTAGGAGAGTTATAAAAAGTTAGTGGATGCGTATAAGTTGGCTGCTAGTTTTTGGATGTCCACTGGGGCGTGGCGGCGGCACTCCCTTCACGGAGGAAGAAATGCAACAATGGATTCTTCTGGAAGGAGGGCTTTAAGGCTTCAAATCGAAAATGGTTTTGAAGTTATTGATGATGACCTGGAGTGGAAGTTGGCTAAGCTTTTATACTACATTTTTGTCCACATCAATTTTTCATTCAATCAAAGGAAGATTCTACTGCATGGAGGATGAGAAGAGTAAGAGATATGCTTGTCTGCACAAGTTGAGTTTCTGGATTTTCTAGTGCATTCTTAAGCCAGGGGTTTACGTACTTTGCCGACTTTATTCCATTTTTTCTGATCTTCTGCCCCCGATTTCTGTCTGTAGCTCAAAGGGCTTTGCCTCATTTTATCCAACTGTAGCAAACCTTTTAGCTTGTCTTTGATCGGCTTGATAAAAGTTTGACCTTTAACATTACTGATTGCACAGAATTTGATCCAACTGTACTGGTCTAACTGTTAACCTTAAAATGTTTTACATTTTAGGCCTTACTTTCTTGTCCAACGAGTTCAGTCCATACCGAGAAACCTGCCCCAGATTTGTTCAAGCACAGAAGACATTTCCTACACCAATTGATCAGCAGAAAAACACCGGTAGCTTTTCTTCTGCATTCATATTTTGTACATATACACTATCACTCGAAAATTCAAAAATGTCGCTTGAGCATCTATATCAGGTCCTGGTTTAATCATGACAAGCACCGTATAATAGCCTCTGTACCAATTGTTCCAATCAAGCTGCATAAAAAGAGATCGCTTCTTTTCCTTCTTCATAAAAAGTAGTATTATCTTGGTGGATCTAAACTTTTTTCCTTATTTTCCTAAACGAAATGAAAGCAAATCGTACTCATTCCCTTTTCCCTTCTTATTTCCTCGAATCTTTTTCTCTGTCTCGCTTTCTGTATATCTTCCATGGTCAACCTTTTTCTGTTTTTGGAAACAAATTTCTCTGAAAACATAGGTTGTACCACTGTAGTAATTGCTTCGTGTTCGCATAGCAGCGCTTTAAGCATACTGATATATTGCTTCCAGTTAATTTCTGCATTAGACATCAATGACAGTGTCTCTATCTCATGGTTGGTGCAAGGATCAGTCTGCTTATTCTACAAGCCACTGAAGATATTCTTCACTGGGGACCATCTTCTGATGACAGAAACAGGGCTGAACATTTGCGAGAGATGCAATAAATGTTGAGGCAGTTTAAGGTCAATTATCCAAATTAGAAGGCAAAACCAATTGTTCCAACCAGATGGTCATAGTTAGCATGAAAACAACACTAAAAAAATGAAAACTAACATCACTAAACAATAATAACTGGTGTGATATAATATTCCTTGAGTAGAATTGGTACTAGTTCCTGGAGAAGAGTAAAACTTTTCGAAAAGATAAATTTTCACAACAAGGACTATATCGCAGCCAAGGGTATCATTCTTTGAGCACAATACGTTTCTAATAGCTTCTATCTAAACAATCATATTTTATTATCATGCTTTCTATTAAATGTGCACTCAATCATACGGGTGTTTGGACATAACTAGTTGTGATTGGGCTTGACAAGCCGCATGTTGGGTCCAGTGCTTGGCAAACCCAGCCATAGATGGGTTTGGCAATATACCTGGGCCAGGCATGTTATGTATGACATTAAATAAACTTAAGAAATGATTAAATTTAACACCATCAATTTTATAGAGTTTTAAATAAAATTATATATGAGTTATTTATCAATAAATAGGCTTAATAAAACAAGTCTATACTTTATTAAGATCATTACATATATTAAAGTCTTTCATGGCCAATCATTGTTTCATCTTTTAGCTTGATAAATGAGTGAAATACAACTTATAAAGCAACATAAAATATCACAAAGATTAAGTTACACCCGACCTCTTTTCTCTATAAAAGGATAATTTATAAGTTATAAATACACCATGAAATCTTTAGAATAAATGTTCACGATTTTCATTCTCTACTGCATATATACTTTAAGAGTATCTTTCTTTAAAATATTATTGTATTTTTTCTATTTAAAATGATACTTATTTAAATATGGAAGAGTTTTTTCCTCTAATAAAATAGATATTTTTTAGTTAGTTTCTTTCATTATCCAAGGAGAAAATTGTTTACTATTTATTTTGGTTGAATATCAGCTAATTTGCTTCATTTTGAAAGTAATTCAAGTAATCACATTTTTTTCATCTATTTAATTATTTTTATAACAATAGAAGATGAATGATGGATTAGAGGAAGCAAGACAGGGGATGTTGACAGCGTGACTAACAGAATTAATTGCCAAAGGAAACGTCATGGAAAAGATAATAACATCAATATCAACACCATGAACGTGGAGATCAATGAAACTGACATCATCTCCCAGATGCATCAGTCGTGCCCAAAGTATTGCATCATATTTGGATTTCATTGCCCATTTTCACAGTACTTGTTTGGACTTGAAATGTTCGCTTTTCCAGGGACATATGAAGTCAATAGCAGGACTCACAAATTCCTCAATTTCGTGCATGATTCTTTGGTTAGACAATTCCTATAGCAGTTAGCATTCAGAGGTTTAGACTATATGTGGAATCCTCAACAGAACTGGGAGCTTGATCTCGAATGTGAATTTCACGGTTTCGATTCCGCTGTAATTTGCCGGTAGCCATCTTCTCTGGCAATTCTTTTTTCTGTTATTAGTTTGGATAGATGCTTTCTCAAGCTGCCCCTCCCAAGAGAAAACATAATTTGGCCCTCTCTAAGAGAGATCTCTGTGCTGCACTGAGGTTGTTGATGATATTATTCAGCCTCGTCTCTCTCTGCCCTTCCATTGAGAATTTTGTTATGTTTTGGTGTCAGGGGCTCAAAAACCTTGAACTTTCTGGTTTGATCAACCTCGGTGACGTTGAAGTGTTGAACATTCTGTATCATGGCGAGAATCAGGAGTGCCACATTGATCTAATCGCTTGCAAGAAGAACATTGAGGTGGTGAAGCTGTGATGACCTTGCTTAACAAAAAGAGCATGTAAAGACCCTTATTTAATCCCGAAATCCCTTCCCTTGGGCGTGTTCTGCCTAGACGAGTTCAAGTCAAGGACCTGAAAATCTCCGTTTAAAGACTGGTGAAAGGCACCATTGATACTCCAGATGCGCTCCCGCTCAAATATGCAGCCTCCGAAACTTTCTATTTGAGATTTCTGAGCGCACCAAGAGCTGCTGTAAGACTTTTCTCAACACAAAAGCTCGGTACCTTTTGTTTTCTAAGAAAATCCTTGCTTTGTATGATATGATCGCTTGTTTCCTTGAAGATTTGATATGCTCAAACTTGCTTTGCTGCTATCAAAAACTTGAAGCTAAGAGTCAATCGATCAGGATGTAAAGATGTTTTTTTCCTGGCAGGAAAAAGATACGACTGTTTGTGGATGGCTTGCTTGGAATAATAGACTGGGTTGATGATGAAATTGAAAAGATCTTCGCACCGACGCTAATGCACATGGCTAAAAGACAAGATTGTTGCATATCTCATGGTAAATGTTGACGGCATGACGTTGAGAGGCAATGAAAATGAGGACCACGCAAGGACCGGAGATCGAAAGGCACTCCGAGCACTTAAATCCACAAAATTTAATTTCAAATCCACGTAAAAATGAATGAATAAACATTTTATCAATTACAAAGTGCAATTTCGGCACTCTGCAAGCTTATGGAGCTGAGAGCCGTTATCTTGCGGAGTGGCAGCAGCATCACCGGCAAATGTGCTTTCTACAAACATGTTGATCAACCACAAGCCACTACAGATATAAAAAATGCATATCAAGAATTAATAATATAGTGCCGTGTAGCGAAGCAGATTCTTCAACGCTGCTGGCTTTTATATATTCACATAATGTATAAAGCAAGTGTCCTCGTTAACAGGCAAAATCAATGCGGGAACTGGAGTTTTGTACGTGCATGGGGAAAACAGATAAAAAAGAGGCTAAAGGTAGATTTCCAAGCATGATATAAAATTCTGAGGAGCTTGAGAAGCAATTTATGGGAGGGAAAACACAAACTGTCCTTTTTCTTCGTAAATGAGTGTGTGCTCAGAAGAAACCACGACAGCAGCAAAACAAAATCATAACATTGATTCTTACAAAGGTAGTATTTTTTTTTACATTCTATGCTTTGTAATGAATGAATGACAAGTAACAAATTTGTATTCTGTGAAACACTCGAAAACCTCTCTTGTCATGAGCAGAAAACCCTGAAAAAACCTCGCCACTCAAGCTGAAGAAGCAAATAAATTGGAGAACACTGGAGCTATGATAAATAACAATGCAGGGAAATAAATATCGAGAAAATGGAATACCATGAAACAAAATTGATGGAAAAGAAAATAGTGCATTCACAGAATGAGATGTGGAGACAGCAGCAGGATCCAAACCTGTAAAAATGAGTGCATCTGTTTCAATTTATGCTAGTGGAGCAGGTATACTACGTAGCAGGTAAAAGTTTGTACTGATAAGAGTCTCTCATAAAAAAAAATCATTCTTACCTGATACTACTTTTGCATCCTCCCTGAATTTAGCCTTCCAACTAAAAGACGACATCAAAAAACATTTTCTTTGAGAAGCACACTCTGTAAAGGAAAACATATAGAAAACTAGAGAAGAAAGCGAACTGGCCAATTCAATCAGGCATCAACTTTTGGGGGCAAATGCAGCTAGAGCACTAGCATGTGCAGGCGAGAGGTTACTTAATAGAGGTTGCATTTGATGACCATAGAGTGAAACCAGGTGTGAGAAAGCTCTTCCTACTTGAGCCTTGACTTCAGGTGTTTCAACTGGAGAAACCACAACCTGAGCAAAAAGATTGACCAACTCTGGAACAAGTGCAAGGATCTGCTTTTCGTATATAAAGAAAGAAAAACAAAGAGCACAGCTTTAGTGATCGAAACACAACTAAAAAAGCAGATAAGATTAGTATATGTCTGTGTACTGTTACTTTCACCACCTCATAAACTATTTCAATGATCTAATAAGTTCACCAAACAATCTATTAGCTGTATCCATCTGAATGATGTGTACACACAGATACAAAATTACCTGTTTGATTGGATGACAAAACAAGAGTATAGACACAACTGTAGACAGCCATGGACTCTTCACGATCTTCTTTTAATGGAAGAACTTTCAGGAAAACTGGAAGGACCTGAGAAGATTAACCCAAGAGATTTAGCAGTCAAGATTTATGAGGAAGAAATAAGTAAGAATATTAATGGAACAGACTGGAATGTTAAACCTGATTTAATGGTACAGACTGGGGATGCGCCATTATCATCCTTGCAACTGCACCAGCTGCATTATCCCTGACAGCGTCATCTGGCTCTGACTCTCCAAATAATGGGAAGAGCCCGCGCAATGTATCACCATAATATCTGGTGTTGGTGAAAGAAAAAAACTCCAGCAACATAAATGAATGGGCTATGTAATGATGAAATCAGCAACAAAATAGTTCCTTCTACCTTTTAAGACAACTTTCAACATAATTAATCACTCACAAATAAACTGTAGTCCCACACTATCCAGCAGCCACAACATAAATGTAGATTACAAAAGGCAGAGCTCTTAACTATCAATCATGGCAACATAGAAAAAAGAGGGGAAATGGGTAAGTTTATTGGGTTATGCATGCATAAGGATACTTCAAAGTTGACCCCCACCATTTTTTGCACAATTCTCCAACACAAAATGCAGCATTCCTCCTGTTAGTTGCATTAGATGATGCGAGTTCTTTGATTGCTAAGGGCATCACTCTCTCTGAAATATGAGACAAGCTTTCAGAAAATATAGAAAAAATATCAGAACTGCCAAATAACCAAACCTTGAATGAACAAAAAAGTGTCATGTTGCAATAAAAGTACATCAACATAATCCGCAATTGGAGCACCCATGCCTGAGCAACTTCTGCAAGGCAAGCAACCACCATAGTTCGATCTTGCAGAGGGCGTGAAGCTTTCTGCACTTTCCAACCATCAAAATGATAAGAACCCAAACGAGTCTTAGCACAAGATGACAACTAACTTGCCAAGAGGATCAATTAATAACACACCGCAAATTTCATCAAAAGGTTCAAATAGGTTTGCAAAGATGGGTGCAAAATGAGAGCCCATGGACTCTGCGAATGCAGGAAGAATGTCAGAAACAGCATCCATAAGCACTTCATCATGTTCCGTGTCATCATCTTCCATATCACTATCGTCTTCCAACTGCTGACAGGCTGACTCCTCTTTTAGCAATAGCAAAAGTCGCATCAACAAGCCGAGACATATCTATGATCAAATCACATTAAGAGCACAGCCCATTAAGATGTTTTATCTGCATCTAAGAACTTTAATTTCACGAGAGAGGGAGAGGGAGAGGGAGAGGGAGAGGGAGAGGGGGGGGGGGGAGCAAATACAGCCATGCTTACACGGTTCAATAGCTGCATAACCATAATCCTTGATGATCTCTGCCACACTCGTACAAGCTTGAGCAACTACTTCCTTGTCATCATCTCCGGTCATAGTTTTGATGTAAATATCCATCACAGTATCTGCTTGTATGAAGATATGTTAATTGGAATTTATTCACCACTTAAAACCAGGATATTTGTTCCTGGCAGATACAGACTTTATAAGCCACTATCAAGCCATGTCCTCACCAAGCATTTCTCTTGCTTTTGCCGGTCCATCCTGCATAACAAGAAAGCAAGATTAACATTTTACTAGTACAGACAACCAAACCATCACAGTCAGAATTGAAGAGAAGTGTATTTGGAAACTAGTTGTATGTCTTTTCACTTCATCTTGTACCAAGGATAGACTGGAATTAAGTTGAGAATAAGGTCAGCAACATAACAAGGGAGGACATGGAAGAACTCATACAAACCAAAATGGCTCCACCGATCTATTTTCTTTTCAGGTTTTTATCCCAAGAAACAAATTAAATTCCAACTGAAAACAAAAATAAAAAATGCATGGCCAGATTGTATGAAAAGTGCAAGTTGTTATGTAATATTCACAAGTCATCTGTCCATGGTGTGGCAAAGGGAAAAGAGATGGGGCTACATTAAGACAAGAAAAAGTAAAAGATATTTTCTAAAAACATCAAAGAAAGACAACAATAAGTAAAGGGCTAATGCATACTCACATTTTGACTCTGGAAGATTGGCATGTGCTGCAGTCAAAAATAGCTGTATGGAATCACATAATGGGATTAGTATGATTTCGGCGAGACTTAGTGTGTTATCTATTGTAATCATAGAATATTCATTCAATCTCTAACATCTTTGCTATGAACAATACAGGCTTACAGAGCTTAAATCCCACAGGCAGCGTGTGATAAGACAAGTCATGCAAGAATTAATAGCAATAACAAACATCAGGGTGACACGCTAAAATTTGTCTCTAATCTTTCAATCTCTTTTGAATTGCCAAGGAAAAAAAGATGCCCACATTTTTGTTAAAGTTCCCATCCACTCTCCTCTCCTAAGAAAATGACTTGTTTTTCATATAATTATTGTTATTGCTATCTCATGGTGATCTGCTTCCACTTAAACAATCAAAAGAGTTCAATTCGATAACAGACATTAGTTTGAATGGGGAAATGGAGCAGCTGGGTATGCATTAACACAATATCATCAACAAGCCATATGGTTGTCACTCACACTTCAAAGCAATGATAGCCTGAAGCCGAACATCTTCATGGAAATACCCTGAATGTCTCACCAGAATCCTTGATGTCTCCTCCAAATAGCTTAAAACAATTAAAGAATTCAAGATGTAATACTTTATTTGTTATTTAAAATTCAAACCTCAGCATGATGATAACGGAAAATAATTCTGGGAATAAGGAGGATAGAAAATGGATACGGAGAATAAGAACTCTTTGTGTGAAGTGCATATAAGCCAAGTGCTTGAGTTGCAGCTGCCTTTTCATCCAGCACTCCTGTTCTTACACTGATATTCCGAACTCTTGGCTCATCATGAGCTTCATCATCAGATGAGACTCCACCAAATCCATTGATATTTCCATCATCAGATTCAATGATGTCCACTGCAGAACCATCATCAAGATTGCAGGAAGCAAATGCCAGGGGTACAACATGAGGAAGATACTGTTCAAAAAAATATCATTACATGTGAACATGGATTTATGCAAAGGACCATACAAGTTTATTTCCATGGAAATAATTAAACCTGTGCAAAGCTATCATCCATAATTTCTGCTACATTGCTAAAGAATCCATGAGTATACTCCCGAAGCTCACTGAACTCCAATCCAAAACCCTGAGAAAATACAGAAAAAATTAAATTTCTAAAAGAACATGCTGCAATTGTTAAAGAGAAATGGTAATGTCATTACAGAAATTGCAGCTTCCATGAAAGGGGGTAGAATTGGTTCCATCCTCACTCTCCCAGCAGACATGGCCACTATTCCTACAAGCTCAGTAGCCCTTGCTCGTGATCGGAGATCTTCATCGTTGGTAAGCACCATGAAGGATTTCATTAACTCAAGAACCCTTTCAGAATAAGGAATGAAAGCTTGCTCAGCAGCAGATGCAACTGAACCGATTGCAGACTGCAAAAACATTACTTGGTAAAATTTATAAATATAACCAAAAACAAAAGGCACAGAAGTTAATTACTAATTCAGTTTAATCACATGATTTGCCAGAGCACATGAGATGCATCTTCCTTACCATGCATGTCTCCTGCAAATTACGAGGGCTATTTTGGAGGGCTGCAAGAAGCTTCTGCATCAAAGGATCAAGGAAAGGAAGAATTTCTTCACCCATGTCCTCACAAAATGCTGCTAAAGCGTAGTATGACTTTTCCTATCCAAAATCAAATAAAGAAGATCATATGGAGTAAAAGAGTACTGTTTATACAAGTGCTGTGCAAAATGTGATTTGCATGATAACTTGATGGTATTCTTATGTTTACCTTTACTTCATCCGATGCATCCTCAATAGCATTTAAAATGCAGGGAAGAACACTTTCATAGTGGGACATGATTTCAGGCTGTAAATGCTCTGCAAATTGACCAATGCAAATGATGAAGCCCTCTAACCATTTGTTCTGGATCCCTCAAAGCCCCTAAGACAATATGAAGAATGGGTTCCAATTTATCTTTCATCAACTCCAGACAACCCTCTGAAACAACACCTAAAGCTGTAACAGAAGCTTCCCGGAACTTTGGGTTTGCACTCTGACTACTTAGAGAAGCAAACTCAAAGACAGGAGGAAAGACTTGCTTTGAGAGGTTCAAAGACATAGTGTCAATCACTTCTGCAGCGGCTCGATCAGGAGCGAGATCATCATCTTCAACAGAATCAGTTGATTCTGCAAGCAAGGGGCACATCACTTGCAGAATGGGGATGACCAGCTTATACTTTTTCAGGGAACTGTATTTGTACTTTGCCAGCCATGAAATTATCTGAATAGCCTGATATGAAAAAAGCAGAGGAAGTGGGGACAAGATTGAGAAAAAAAGGAGGAATTTCTGTGTCTCAACTACACATGTCAACTAAATTCAGATGTCTAAGCACACATGTTTTGATCCACCTATCTAACCTGATGACGTGTGTTGGATTCCAAATTTTGACTAGAGCAAACTTCAAGAGAGAACTGCACAATGGATTTAACAGAATCTCCAAGAAGAGGTGCGGGAGATTCAATCAGCTCATCAAAGATTTCAAAAGCAATTATTGCAACATCCTCATCACCAGATGAAAGGCATTGTCTAGCCACGTTTAAAATGCTTGGAATGAACTGGCGAAATTTGACCTGCACATATACATGGCTTGAATCAACGCTTGAAAATAGTGAGGGACAAAAATGAGCCTCTCCAGTGTCAGAAAATTAGTCATCTCTTTTAAATTGCTTTTGCCTAGGATATTTAGACCTTTCAAGATTGCTGCTGAGTATTGAATAATCCAAAGCAGAGTGCAGGCGTTGTGATTGATCCAACTCCTATTTTTTTACTTGCTCACTTAGAGTTGTATTTATTCCCATTATGTGATTGCATCATTGCTAAGATTACCTATTATCTAAAGGAGAGGGATTGAAAGGAAAACAGTGGTTCATTTGGGGCTGTTCAGGGTTCAAGGACCATCTAAACAGTAATTGTGAATAGCAAGGAGCTAATTTGAACTTTGATATGTTTTATTCTAGACATTAAGAGTCTTGGTTGAAATATTATGCATTTCATTTTTGAAGCATGGTAATAATACAGTGATGTGCAAAGTAATGTCAAAAGACAAATACTACAACAGATGACAGAGGACACAAGACAGGTGCACATGGAGTAAAAAGATAAACCAGAAAATCAACAATTAAAAAGTAGTTGTCTAGATTCTGCTACGAGCATAAAAACTGACCACTTCATCCCCGTCATTTGTAAACTCGAGAAAAGATCCCACTGCCCTGGTAAAACATAATAAATTTTAGCAAGCAACCATACAATATTTGTTTGTTGATGAAAACAGGAGCACCAAAAACATCTAAAAAACGCTCAGCCATTACTTGAGAGCAGCAATTCTAACACGGTTGCTAGTATCATCCTGCAGACACTTGAGCAACAGAGCTTGCAAATCTGCGAAATGAGGTTGAAATGCATTCCCGATAGTTTCAGTTAAAGAGCTGAAAAGGATCAGTGCCACCTTACATCACCAAAACAAAACACAACCAATAAGTAATCCTTTCAATTCTGGTAAAACAGTAGAGACACATAAATTATCACAGAGAGTGGGAGAGAGAAAATTACACACACACACACACACTTGTTATAAGTAGGAACAAAAATGTATTGCCCTGATCATGCTCAACAATTCTTGATCAGGCTAATCTTGCATCAAAGTATCAACCAGGTAAAACAATGAATGCGAAAAGAAAATGTTCTTACTTCTCTATGATCTTCCTGTGCACTTTGGCTACATTGGAACAAAAAGGGCAACAAATCAGGCCACTCTCCAGCCGGAACTGCGTATTTGGCAATTATACTCACCACATTCGCACTAGCTCTCCTTACTGGAGGACTACAAGATTGAAATAACAATAATTAAAACATTTTTCCATGATTATTATTCATCAGATTAAAGAAGTGAAATTGAATAATCAATACCTGTGTTCCATGGTGATGCTTTCAATGAGAGATTGCTTGACGAGGAGTTTGAGTGGAGGAGAGAGTTTGGCCCAGTGGCCAGTGATCTTCTTGCGGAGGAGGACGGCGGCGAGTTGGCGAACATTGGGAGTTTTAGCGGTGCGAAGATGTTGAGCAAGGGCGGGGACCACTTGAGGATCTTTGGCTAGCCTCTTAATTTGCTCCTCTGCTTGCCTTCTGGCATCGTTGTCTGGCATCAAGAATTGAATCAGCAGCAGTTCAAGTGACTGTGACATCCTTCCTTCTCTCTCAGTGTAGTGTGCTGTGCTGTGCTGTGTTGTGCTGTGTTCTGTTTCTGTAAAAAGGAGAAGAGATGGCGGAAGGGTATGGCTATTGCAGTAAAAGGGTTTTTGGTATGGGTTTTGCTTTGCTTGGTATTTAGGAAGTATTTGGCAGTTGGTACAAAACGATTGTCTATAATTTGATTTTTATTATTTTTTAAAAATAAAAAATATAATTTTAAGTATAAAATATTTTAAAATATAATATTTCAAAACAAACTCTTAGTTGAGGTGGTTTAAATATTTTTTTCTTAAAATAATTATTTTAGTCCTAGGTTTTCAACCTGATTTTTTTGAGAAGATGGATGATAGTTTTATGTTAACGGTTAGGCTAACATTATTATGTCTTAAAAAGTTTTGGATGCTAATTTGATTGATATAAGATCGAAATAAGTAACATGATTGGGTCAACTTCTTTTATGATTAATAGTTAAAAGAATAAAATAAATGATTAACAATTAAACTTTAATTTAAGTAAATTTAGATTCAAAATAATTACTAGAGACAATAATAACATGCGCGTGCGAAAGTGGAAATAAAATGAATTGTTGGATTTCTGTATGTTTTCAGTTACATATCTATTGAGTTTGTTAATAATAACCTTACTTGATTATAGAAATTTATGCAAATGATTACATATTTTGATGGCGATGCCTGTAAAGTTTTTTTTTATTATTATTAAATTCTATTTCAATCACTTTTGTAATTTTAAATTAATCGAGTTGTCATTAGAATAATGAAATATAATGATTTGGAGAAAATTTTATATAATTTAGAAGGTAATTAAGATAGTGGCAGTGTTGTACTTCATTTTAAAGGAAATTTCAACTGTTAAATATGATATTTTTATTAAAATAATTTAAAAATATATTTTTTTAAAAAAATAATTTTCTTAAACTCCTGTTGAAACGCCCCACGTACACTCTAGATCAAAGAAGGTTGGATCTATAGCCTTTATTCTATTTAATTTAAATAGTTTGTAGTCATCGTTCATTAATAAAAACTAGATATAATAATTGAAAAATCACAAAACTGTAGATTAAATTTGAAACAATAAAAAAAGTTAAAGTCACATTTTGCATTTTCTTAAATAAAATTCTTCGTATCCGTGAGAAAAGTTTTCTATGCCCTCCGATTGCAAAATATTATTTTTTTAATGATCTGAAAAGTTAAAACCGGAAGAGATTTTGGATAGGTATGGTTTGTAATAGTTTATTTTTGTTTTTGTGTTTTAAAAATAATTTTAAATAATTTAATTTTTTTATTTTAAATTAATATTTTTTTAATGTTTTCATATTATTTTGAAGTGTTAATGTCAAAAATAATTTTTAAAATATATATAAAAAATATTATTACAATATATTTTTTAATAAAATTTTTTTAAAAAAAACAACCATAAATATGTTTTTTAAGCATGTTATTACGGCAAATAATGAATGGCACAGTTTTTGTTCAATTTTTTTTTACTATCTTTATTGCAGATTTATATTATTGATGCTTGAGAAACTTTTTTTTTCATTTATTGTATTATATAAAAATATTATTTGCTGGACACGCTAGGGACACATTAATTACAATACGATTATTTATATATTTTAATTTAAATATGAAAACATAAAATAATCTTATAAAAATATAATTTTAAAAAAGGAGTTGTGCCTGCTAGTTTTTTTTTTTTTTTAAATAAAATAAAATAGAAGAAAACGGTGTGCGCTGCATCCTCGGAGTGAAGAGACGCGTTTTCTGTCATTATTATTCATAGGAATCTAAAATACAGGCAATCAATTCCAGTTCAATATATCAGCATAATATCCTGAAATATGTATCAAGCATCAAATAATTATTTTTAAAACATATTTCACTAACATATTCAAACAACCAATGAGAAAATTATTTTCTTAGATGATATTTTTCAGAAACAAATGCATCCTTGGTTCGGGGAATATAGTTGATGATAATTCGATAATTGAAGGATTAATTTGAGGTTATACTTTTTTTCCCGACAAAATTTGATGTTTCACTCTTACTTTCACCCTTCCCTTATAAAATTTCTCCATAGGCAATTCTTGCATGGAGATTGTCATGATCTAATAAAGAAATACAGAAAAACAGCCGTTAAGATTGCGGGACTCACAAAAATCGACGGCCTTCACTTCTCGTGCCACATTCGATGGCATTTCCCATAACAATCTGCCATCGTCGTCTCGCATTTCCGGCAAAACCCACTGCCAGAGCGAGCGAAGCAGAACCATTAATGGCTGCCTCTTAAAAAAACAATCGTGGATTTCCTCCAGCCAGCTAAGCTCCCTGAACTCTCTTCCTCTTCTCCTTCCCCAACAGATCCCCTAAATCTCATAAGCAAATCCAAATACAAATCCAGACGCAACCTCAAGCTCTGTTCTCAATCAGTCTCCAATTCCAAAGGCAACAGCACTCCTCACTTAATTCATTTTCAATTTTACTTTCCTTAATTTGTTTTTCATTTCAATCCAGGTCCCTCTGGTGGAGGACACGCGGCGAGAAGTGCTAGCGGGGGAGTTAGAAAAGGCGTCTTCCAGGAATCTGTGTAAATTTGTGTGGAAAGTGAGAGACGAGCCAGCTATATATCCACCGCATCATTTGATGATTTTAATATCCTGAATTCAACTCAGTTTTACACGCTCAAGGCTATTATTATTGGACAGGATCCTTATCGCGGTCTTGGTCAAGCTATGAAGCTGCTGCATCTGTTGCCCAGAGAGACGCGAATGCGGAGAAGAAGGCTTTCTTTTCCTGCGCCTCAAGGGGTTAAGGCACCTTCCAGCCTTGTTAATACATATATTCAAGCAGGATTTGGGGTGTTCGATTCCGTTTCATGGGAATCTGGAGAAACGGGCTGTTTAGGCTAGATTTGTTGAACAAATTATATGTGATTTACTTTTTTCTTCTCTACAATGTAGACGTGCAAGGTTTAGATGTAAAGAAGAAGAAGAGGGTTTTGATTGATTTGGTTCTTATCTTATCACATTAAAGAGGTGAATTGGAAGCACGAATCAGTTGAGAAATTAAGTCAGTAGTAAACTCTGGAATGAAATTAAAGATTTGTTCTTTTGTTGCGGCTTCCTCATATTTTTTGTTTCAGGGTGTTCTATTGCTCAAGGCTGTTCTCATTTCTCAATGGTAAGATTCTTCATCGTGCCAATTTATTTCACAAGGAGTTTATTCTAGTTTTAAAACTCTGGCTTGGAACGAAAGGTTGATTTAAAACCCGGAATTGAAACCAGTTAAAAAAAAAATAGAGGAAGAAAAAATCCGGTTTGACCTGGCAACCCGGTCAAGACCCGACTACAAACCTATTAATTTTTATTTTTTTTATTAAAATGATATTGTTTTGATTTAAAAAAAATATTTTTAACTTAACGGACCTGATAATCCAATTATAACTCGAAACATGAACTTTGAACCGGGCCCACCACTGACCAGTTATTAAAACAATGCTTGCTTCATGCTGATTCTTTCATTTTACAACTTTCTGATCACTGCACACTTGGGATGAATTGAATCAGTGGGCAGAAATCCTCTCATAACCAATGCAATAATTTTTTAATTGTTAATATATAATTTTTCATAAAATAACTGTTAATAAAATTGTGGCAAAATCATATAATTTTAATAATTTTATTTAAAGAGCATTTTATAATAAAATATAAAAAAATAAACAATTAAATAAATAAAAGGAAAGGAATTGCAAAAAAATAGTTTAGGCCTACACGCTGTCCTGCTAAATAAGGAGGTGATTGTGAGTGTATAAGGTAAGGTCCATGCATTTAGTCTATTATAATAATAATAAGAAAAAAAAAAACCTAGGTGTGTCTAGGGCCTCTAGGCCCAGGAGACAAGATTCACGCACTTGTACTTCTTATCAGACAACAAGTTGCCTGCTTCGTCTTTTTTTAAATGAATGGACCACAGGTCGTCTGACGGACTACCTGTTGTCCTCTACAACTATTTTTTATGGCTTAAAAATCAAGTGGAAATGTTTTGATCCCAAATATGAAATTATTTTTGACAAGTTAACCTTCAAATATATCACATGAACGTCAGCAACCCGGTGTGTTTGTTTTAGTTTTTGTGGTTGAAGTTGTGGTTAGGTATAACTTAATTATGCATAAAATTCAACCACAAAAGTTATTTTTTCTTGCTTTTTATAGTTTTTTTAGTAGGTCCCACACCCAAACTCAACCTCAACCTCTAAAACAAACACACACTTAGAATCACAAAACACCCTCTATTCTGTTTAAAACTTAAAATTAAACCGAAGCTAAACAAATCTTTATAAATTCTGATTTATTAAAATTTTAATGATATTAAAGGGTCAACCATCATCATCGACTTTTAAGAACCAAATTAATTGATAACAGGATTAATATTTTTTTATGGGAGAAAAGTGGTTGGCTGAGACGCGTCTCTCTTCTTCTTCTTTTTTTTTTTTATGATTCTCTTTTTTTTCTTAGTAATTAAGGACTGAAATGTAATAAAAATAAAATTCAAGACTAAAATGTAAGTACCAAAAACTACAATAGCCAAATAAAGTGAAAGATGCAAAAATTAAAGGTTTTGATTGGTATTCCCCGCAGAAAAAAATGCATAGTGTTTCATTATTTATTTTATTCGTCAAATGAATAGTAAAACACCAATGCTTTTTAGTTTATAACTAGATAAGTGATCTGTTGCCGCGTGTTGAACCAAAATATTTTAACACAAAAAATAATACTCAGTTGATGATAATTTGAGTCCAAATCGAGTTAAATATACTAAAATACAACCCTGGATATGATACTGAAATGATTCACATAAAAAAACAAAAAGAAATAATAAAGTTCAAGTTTTAATGTTAAAAATGAAAACAAAATTAAATAAAAATATATAATGCTAAAATAAAAAAACTCAATTTAACTTAGACTAATTTGATAAACACATAATCTATAGCATGAGATTGAAATAATATTTTTTTTTAAAAAAAAATACCCCGTAAAAAACCAAAATTAAACTAAAAAAAAGGCTCTATATGAATACCAGAATTAATAAAGATAAAAAAAAAAGGCTTAATTATTTTAAAATTAGGATCATAAGAAAACAAACTTCGCCGCATAATCAACCTTCTGAATAAGGAAAGGTGGAATTGCTTGTTGAGGCCATTTCTCATGTCGCCAGCCACAAATTAAGCAAATCAAAACTCAGCTGCTTGCCTTAAAAGTTTCAGATAACAAGATAACATATAAACCACGTTCGGAGCTGGATTAATTATTTGATTTGTGATAAATTACTGATCCTGTTAATAAATCCAACTTCAAAGCCAAAAGCACCCTCCAAATGAGAAATGTACCATTAGGTCAGTCAAGCTGCTTAATCTACCCAATAGAACCATTAATGAATGTGTAATATTAAAAATAATTTTTTTAAAAAAATATATATTATTTTAATTATTTAAAAAAAAAAAAAAAAACAACCCTTAGCCCAAAATCCGACGCTGCAAGAGCAGAGTTGCTCCAAAAACTGAATAACAGATGATATGTCATTGCAAATCGCCCCTCTGCACCTTTTAGTTAAAAGAAGATGGATTAATCATAACAAGCAAGTAACGAGAGCTCTTTTCTCAGTTCTAACAAAACACAAAAAAGCACATCCGTTACATGCTATGGCGCAGTTATCATGACGTTTGCCCACATTCTGGAGAAGCCACAATTAGGAGTTTAAACCATGAAAGACAAAAGAGGACGTCCAGAGAGACACGTTTGAAGAAATAAAAAAAAGGCAGCATGCTGGTAAAATATAAAAGATAAGTGAACAGAGAAATGATTATGGAAGGAAAGTTACTTCTCTTTTAAACTGTCATGCATCCTCCATTCCGATTTCCATGACCATTAATTAGTGACTAGCTATCACTAATCAGTAATCAACATAGTTGAAGAAACTAGAAAACGAAAAAGAACAAAAGAAGGCAACAAGAAAAGAAAAAACAAGACAGAGAGGTTTCACGCCCACTAGCCTCTGCCTTTCTTTCCATCCATCCCATGATCAAGATGAAGTAGAAGACCCATGGGGAGTCATAGAACCATCAACATGGACTTTACTCTCAATCCGGTACCTATCAAAGCTATCATGGCTGCTCCCATTGTTATCGTTATCAAAGCTGTATCCCTCGTTGTGCGTACCAATTACTCTACCCGCAGCTTCCTCGTTAACATTAAAACCACACTTGTTGCTGCTGTTAATACCATAACTATCACTGACCTTTTCTTTCCTGGACCTGTTGTTATGCATCCAAACTTTGAAAACATTTCTATTAACCCCTATCTCAATGCAAAACTGTCCAACATCTCTATCATTGTTGCCCCTCGGCATCCTCCACCCCAACTTCTCAGCAAAAAGGTACATCTTTTCTTTCTGTTCTTGACTAAACTTGGTTCTTGCTCTCTTTTTCCCATGTGGGTTTATCATTACCAGGCTGTGACTTTGTTTCTGGGGTTGGGTATCATCAGGATGACCTGCGCTCAAGGCCAATAGCATGTGAGGTGCAGAAGGGTAGAAAGACTGGGGGATTGGTGATGCTGGGCTTGGACTTGGGCCTGAACTTGTTGAACCTGGACCTGGGCTTGTGGTCCAGTTAAGTGCTGGCGGTGGCGGCGGCACGCGAGTGGTGGTGGTGGGGCCAAATGGCTGGCTTCGGTGGAAGTTGCGGTGGCAGCCACAAGCAGCACATTTGAGGGAGGTAGGGTCTTGAGGAGTAGTAGTTGGCTTAGGCATGAACTCCCCACAGCCATCCAAGGCCAGGCCACCAAAACCTGCAGCATGGTTTTTAAGGCATTCTCTATAAGAGACCACCATATGTTGCTGTGGTGGTGGTGGGAAACAGTGATTTTGGCGGGTCTTGCACGAGCCTTTTGTAAGAGATAAGGCCTTGGTGAGGTGGGTCTGGAGAGCGGTTTCAGTATCCGTGTCCGAGTCAGGGGATTTGGTAATATGGTGGGGGCTAGAGGTCAAGTCCATGGCTTTTCCTACACACTAAAAATGAAGAAGTTGAGGGCTATGCAGTGATGATGATGGTTTATCTGTTTCTAATGCCAAATGTCTCACAAGGTAATGTGTATTGGGGGTTGTGAGGTGGGAGATAAAGATGGTTGATATAGAGGTATACAAGTGTGCAAGGCAAAGGGGCACCCCTCCGAGTCGCAACAAAAAACTTGGTGTTACTCGTGTAATGTCAACTCAAAGCTTCAACATTAGTGTGTGATTTCACCTGTTTAGCTAGTTTTGTTGTGGGCAATCAATAGAATTGGTTCTGCTCTGCTTTGGGTGGTGAAGGCTGAAGAACACGTTCGATGGAAATCAGTGCCTAATATTTGGGTTAAGGCACTTTTCAGAGAGATATGTTAGGTTTTTGGTGTCTGCTGCAATGCAGTCCTGAAAGAACACGTGGCTTGATTCTAAGGGTATACAGTAATAAAGGACAGTATGCCCTCATCATCAGGCACAGCTCATCCCCTGCAGAATATAGAGCTATGATTTTCACGTCAAGGCGTGTATTGGTCTCTCTGCCTACGCAATCGTCTCCTCTTCTGTTTGCACATAGAGTTCAATAAAAGATTTCAAACTTGTTTGCTTCCATGGCAAGAAAGAAATCTACGTTAATTAGAGAATTGTTGAAACATGTCAACTAATTAGCATGCCATGGCTAATTTTTGGCTCGAACAATTAGTTAGCATCGTTTTTATTCATTTCGATGTTACAATATTAAAAGTAATTTTTCAAAAATAAAATGTATATTATTTTAATATATTTTTTAAATAAAAAAATACTTTAAAAATAAGTAAAATTATATTTTCAAATACTTTCTTTAAATAGATAATAGATGAGGTTTTAGTAATCAAAATGGACAAATATCTATCAAGTGGCAGCTCATCATCATGTAAGAAGAGGAACTATAACATAATGGAGGCTGATTTGTTTGCGATGGGAGGAGATTTCAATGGGCAAAGTACCTTAGCATGATTGAAAATTGCACCGACCATCTGAAGTGCTTTCCTTGATCCGCCAGGAACTTCTTACGCTGCTTCAAGGGTGATGAAGAATCTCGTTGCCAAAACAAGGAATAATGTTGATTTAGCTAGAGGTCCACCTATTAATCATCATTTTCCTCTCCCCTCGAAGCATCCTAATGCGGCGGCAGGTCATTTATTTATTTATTTATTTTTGGTGCGATGTATTAGTCCTATCTCCTAATCATAGTGCATTTCTTTTCACTTTTGCTGGAGGAGATTTGCAAACCCCGTTGCTAAACACACACAAAATATACATGTTATTGGGAAATATTGTAATTAGCGATAATCCAAGGAAAATTACATAGACAAATCACAAAAGTTGAAGATGTGATCTTTTGTCTTTTTATACTCTCATCCGTGGTTAATGTTCTCCGATCACGCTTCGTTGGAATCCAAGAGAGAAAAGTCTGCTCAATATAAATGCGATTTATGGGCGTTAATTCCCTCTTCGATATTTGATTAGACGCGAGATTAAGATCATGCTTAAGAGATATAGTTATAGATGGATATTGAGAGATGATGGCGATCTCCAGTTGGAACAAGATGACAAAAGTTGTAATAACAACAGCTATCAAATTACCAACGCCACCCCTTGACCCTAAAACCCTAAAGCCCGCAAGATATGGCCTAGATAGCAAAGAGTCAAGAAAAACTCCTACCAATTGATTAGAAACATTGCCTGACAACAACGATGCCATCATCCATGGAGCATGCGCAAGGTGCTAGAGAGAATGACCCTAGGGTTGCTCCACCGGAACCTCTAATTCCAGGAAAGATTGAGAAAAAAGGGAAAAGACATGCATGCTTTCGTTGTTATTATCACTTCCGGTGCTCTGCTTTTTGACATGAAGTAGTTAATATTGAATGGTAGAAAGGTGAGGTTTCGAGGACGCGTTTAACCTAGACATGGCATCAGCAGCTGCATATCACTGTGGGTTCATGCTATATTGGTGAATTAAGACTTGTTAGACTCGTTTATGATCAGTTGATCATTCACCAAAGTAGCAAGTTTTTTGTTTTTTTTATGTTAGCCGTGGACGGACATGATCGGAACTTGATCCATCCAAGAAAGACCCATGATTTTTATAGAAATGAATCCCTTAAACCTTTCACCTCCCTGATCCCCACCAAAAAGAGAAAAGAAGCAGAAGCAGCAGCAGCAATTAAGGCTGAGGGGATTTGAGTCGAGTTTTTTTCTCGGATGAACATTTGACTCGAAGTTATTATTTTGTCTCGGATCTATTCGATTGCTTGGACAAGTAATAATGAGAAGAAAGAAAGGGATATTGAGAGGCCGAGTCCATGGAAACTCGGTCATGATAATTATTCTTCTTGCATTATTATCTTCCACGAGCGTAGAAGAGAAACAACAAAAAAAGCTAGACGATGACAATCATGTGGTGTCTGAGATCGCAACTCAGCCATATTTTAAAAAAATCTTCAATT
Organism: Populus alba; assembly: GCF_005239225.2. Lineage (NCBI taxonomy): Eukaryota > Viridiplantae > Streptophyta > Magnoliopsida > Malpighiales > Salicaceae > Populus > Populus alba. The sequence continues at coordinate 5,559,948 of NC_133291.1, forward strand.
TTAAAAATTTTAAATTTTTTTTTCTTATATCTTTATAAATTTTTAATTTTCTGATGCCAAATTTAATTTAATTTTTTAATAAATCCTCAAGCAAAATAATTTTTTTAACGAGTAATTAATCCCGATCATGCAATTAATCATGGTCAGCAGGGCAGATAACGTGGGTATTTGTGCAACACTAGGTTTTGAGGGCAGAAGGGAGGAAATGTCCTTCTGCCTTTATTTCTATATTGGAAGCCTTGCATTTGCCATTCATAAACAAGGGAACCATATTCCATGGTCTCCTGCCCTTTACTGCTGAGGGCCCCACCAGATAATAGGAGCCGATAAACATGTCAGGGACTAAATTTTTCGTTTAGCTTTGAGCTAATTAGAATTGTTAATAGCAGGTTGAATTTTGTTTAGATTTTTTAATTTTTTTTTTAAAAAAAAAATTATCAATTATAGTCTTATAAATTTTAGAATTATTAAAAATTTAATAATTATTAATTTTAAGACCCATAAAATTAATTAAAATACGTGCAAGCTGGCCTGAACATCTATATTAATTAAAAAAAATATTACTTTGAGGAGACTAAGATTACAAAAAATAAAAATCCCTTAAACCAGCCTAAAAAATAAAAAAAAAGAACTATCCTATTAATATTATGAACTAACCCCACTTTCACTCAAATTACCTGTCATTTTTCTTCCTTGTCAAAAATCTCCCTGGACACCAAATGTGTGTTATATTTTGGAAGCATGTGAAGATCTTGTTCTTACACGGCTGTATCCTTAACAAGAGCACATAATTATGGTTATTTAAGGGTGTAGTAATAATTATTTTTAAATTATTTTTTATTTAAAAATATATTAAAATAATATATATTTTTAAATTTTATTACTAGCATTGTGGCATAAAAAAAAATTCAAAACAGTAATTTGTTTTTTTAAACTTCTTTTTTTTATATATAAAAAACAAGTCCACAGCCACAACCAATAAACAATACCAAACCACTAGAGCCCATTGACATTTGTTTGTAAGTACAACAACGGCCTAAAGCCCATTTTCTTTTAATTGGGCAATACCCGGTAAACCTTGCCGTTTCAGGATCCAATCAAGTACCTTCTTTCTGCCGAAAACAAATGCCCTAAATTAATCACTCACGCGCCTCACAATCCCCAAATGGAATCCACGTCGTGGTCAACAAATTCAACGGCGTAGATTGTTTTTGAAAAATACAGTCAAGGATTGATGAGCATCTGCTGGTGATCGAGAATCATCTAACCTTCAAGATTAGGGCTTTATTCGTTTGAAGCTTGAAATCTAAAGTGAAAAGGGATTCTTTATGAATGAATTCACTCTCTGGGTATGGTTATTTTTCTGTTTTGATAAATTAGTTTAACTTGTTTTAGTCTGGTTCACCTATTTGCTGCTCTTTCAAAATAAATGGCAGCTTGAACGGTTTTGAGCTACATGTTACTTGATAGGCAATGTTATTTCGTGGCGTGAACCTGCTTTGTACAAAGTCTCTATGTTTTATATGGAAGGGAAGTTTTGCTCTTTCATTTTGCTTGCTATCGCTTAAATGTATTTGTTAATTGAATACTTCAATTTCGTGTAAAAAAACTTGTTGATTGCTTTTCGAAATTGACTAATCATTTATGATTGGCACAGGCTTTTAAAATCAGTAAGTGTAAGCAGCCTGTAGGGTAGACTTGCCCTTCTGTATTGGTTGCCTCGTTGGAATTTCCCAAATTGCAAACTAGTGAGCATTTAGATTTTCTAGGCTTGAATAGTCATAGTGTTATGATGCGATACTTTCCTAGAAAAGAAGATGGGAGTGGAAATAGGTTAGTGTGGTGTTAATAGTGCTGCTGAGAAACCAAATCCTGCCTCCTCAACTTTTAGTATAATATCTTATCTTTCTTATTCTCTGCGTCAATCCCAATGCCTCGCTTTCTGTAAATATGCTTCAGAACAATTTCCTTAAATAATTCTAAAGATACGTCTTTCCCTAAGTTAATCCATCGTCTCGTTCCTGGTCATTTTTATTAAGGAAATGCAATGATGTTACCAATAATTTTACTTTGTTGGAGACCCAAAGTATGTGCACTGTTATTTAAAAAAGCTTTGTCAGATCAACCAATGTAATCCACCAACCCCCCTCAAATGTGCTCAAACCATACCATGATGAGCCCCTGTTCTATGGCAGTAAAGGAAACTGAATTCTATTGGAGTATATATTTTGCTGCTCATAATCCTGTATATTTTAACTGTGGTTTCAATTATATTCGACCCCAAACTCAGTGGGAAAGATAATTGAAATTTCATGAAGTCTATGATAGGTGGGATGATCCAAAGTAGAAGTGTCGTTTTAGATATGCTTAACCTGTTGTTTTCTTAGTTTTATCAGGTTAATAGCAGCATCATAAATATTATCTACTTTGTGAAAGGGAGAGCATCCTTGGTCATAACAGTGATCATGTTGTATGCCCATATCGATATTACTTCTTAGCTTCTATAGGTAGACATAAGATCTGCCCTGTTTATGTCACATGAAATAAGGTGTGGATTTTCATAGTAGTTCTTAATGAAACACTAAGAATACCTGTAGGTCTACTTCATAAATGTACATAAAATCAGTTGTGAGGCTTCTAGTTCCTGTATGACTGGGTAGGAAGTTTATTTAATTAGTGCTTACGTTTGTTGTGGAGTTGTTGGTGTTCTGGGTTAAGGCATGTCAAGGGTTGAGTTTGAATCAGTCAAAGAATTTTTACCCTCAGTATGTTAAACTGTTAAACAAACTTTGTTAATAAAGGAATATTACTGTAGTCTACAGATAAGCATAAAACTAAGCAAACAGCTGCAAATTTCAAAGAAAGATTGAGGGGAGAAGAAAAAACTGTCTTTTCTTTTCAGGGAGTCATACCATCATCCATTCCGTGTTCATTGGCGGTTGATTATGATCTCAACTTGTGGCACAGAGATGATACTGGCTCTGTGAACATTTTCTCTAATGGCTTTTCTATACACATCTCTCTCTCTCTCTATATATATATAAAACAGAAACTCTTAAGATAAAATAAAACGCTAAATCAATCAACCCATCCTCTTTAGAGTTCTTCAAAATGCAAAATTCACCACCTTCTAGTTTTCTCTGCATTGCTAGAAACTATTCTTTTTCTTTAGCTGTTGACTTGCTCTTCCTGCCTCTGTTTGAAGAAACAATTCAAATATATCAGGACCTGTTGTGGATAGGATCTGATCCTCTCCGTACTCCTCTTTTGTTTGATTGACTTCGATCAAATGTCTTGCTTGCATGCGCTGATTTCTTTGTGTCCATTCCCTGCATATCAACATCCTTAAGAACACGTTGGCTTTGTGGTGCTGTCCCTTGAGCTTTTTGGTTGTGTCTGAGGACCAGCTCTACACTCGTCAAGCCATAAACTTCATCAGGTTGAACTGCTATGAACCCAATACATATAAGAAGGATAAGCACTCTATGAGCACAAAAAACCATTGTTTCTGCTTTGAACAAACAACAAGAGCAGAAGTATTTTGTTTCTGTTTAGAGTAATGAGATGATGAACAGGTCTGAGAATGTGAGGTTTCTATGGTATGGTCCATTCCTGTGGATATAGGTCTGTTATTTATCCCTTGTTGGATTTGGAGGGCTCTTTAAAGCAAAAAAGCAGGGAGGGCCCCAGAACACCCACTGGGATTTTTGATTCACTCAAATCATAAGCCTGCATTCTAAACAAATTAAGGCTGTTATGGAAGAATCTGACAATGATGAATAAAGGAGTTGGAACAATACCCTTGAGAAGCCAAGTATCTTTTTCCATTTGTTCCCCCACATCTCTATCATTTGTTTTGCTTTTGCTATTGAAACAGGCCTACAACTCTCTTGAACTCTTTAACTGTCTGGCCACATCATCCGACCATGCTTACTTGGACATGCACTGGGGACTGATATTTATTCGTAGCCAATGGTCTTTCCAGCTCGGGTCTCAGCTTGGTTCAGCTCAGCTTATGTGGATGCCTTAACTACGTACTTTTGGGGCATACTTTGAGGCAAGCTTTCTACGAATAACAGGGTTTGCTGTTGCAGTTATAAATACATATTCTAATGGTATGAAGATCTTTTATGTATGGGGGTGTTTTGGGAAATTATCATTGCTTTGATATTAAGAAAGGGGAGTTTTGTTTTTTAAGCAGGAGTGACTGGGCAGACATAAGCCACGGGGCCACCTAGAACCAGTAGTATATTGCTACAGTGGCAAATGTAAAGAATCAAACAAGAGGGTGGAGAGTGAGGAATAGAAGAGCCCCCAAAGAAACAAGCTCTTGCTTTATGCCATTCTAAGATCTCCTCCTCACTTTAGAATTCCAAGCTCTCTTCCCTATGCAACAAAAATAACATTACCTGGTTTCTTGTGCTAAATGTGTTTCTTTATGCTTCTTTTCTTTGGGTTGCCAAGTACTTAATCCCCCATTCAATGATTCAGGAAGACCCACTTCAAGCCTCCCTCCCTCCCCTCTCTTTGGATTAATTTGTAATTTTTTCTCGTTTATTTATGAAGACCATCTTTCCCTTTATTCTCTTTTCCTTTACTGTTATTGTTGCTGTTATAATAAAAAGCACATGCATCTAGGAACATTCGAAGGCATATGTTCTTGTACTTTATTAAAATGGCTGGTGAATATTTATGGTGGCTTATCAACGGTGTTTAATCACGGTCCAATAACGCAAACCCAGCTTGAATGTGTTGTTAATGTGCTGATTCTTTGCTTTATATCTTCCAAATAAAAGTAGCGTGGTAAAATCGACTGCTGCTTTGTATTCTTCCCTATCTGCCATAAGGATTAAATCCTCCCTTAGTGGGCGGTGCCATGCATATGATCAATATGCGGATTCATTTGGAGGTCTTGTTTGCTTGATGGATATGAGAGTCCTAATGTGTTTAATCATGAAGTTGAGTGATGAAGTCATCCACATCTGTTTCATCACATTTTGATTCAAATTATTGCTGCTACACTAAACCTGAGCTTTCTCCTCCACTGACTGGATTGGCATCCACCATGAGCACTTAAGAACTGTGCTCTGATGCAATATCTTCGGACAAGTATTATCGCAATTTTTTTTTTATTTGTTTTGTTGCTTTCATGGTCAAGTGGTGTCGTTTTCCAGTCAAACGGGATGCATCGAAGTTCAAATGCTCATGGAACACTCCTTTTCTTTTCCCACTTTTTCTCCAACAAGTGAGTTGGATGAAAGGCTTCGGTTTCTAAAACAAAAGAAATTTTATTTTCATGACTTGCTTTGTTTTTTGGGTGTTTGAGTCCCCACTTTGCATTTGAAATATATTTTCTTAAAGAATAGAGCCGGAAGATATCTTGGGCTGCAAACTCTTTTTTTTTTTTTTTTTTCTCTCTCGAAATATTATTACTTTTTTTTTTTTCCTGAGATTCCTTTTGTTTTTAGCCCTATCTCACTTAGCTTTTCTTTTTATTTTTACAGTAAAGAAGAGGTTTGAAACTTGGTTTAAAATATTATAAGCTATTAGGTGAAGTTAAAATAATGGTTTTATAATCATTTAATAACCCATCAAATTCGTGTATTTCCAACTGTATTTATGATCGAATTACAAGAACGGTAATGCATTCAGATTAAAAAATATACATACCAAATTGATACCTTTTGTATTTTCAAATGTATTTAACCTAAATACCTGAGGGTTTCTTAAACTAGAAAAACTTTGGATGAATATATGAGATGAAAAAAAGAAGTAATTATATCACTTCACATATAATTATGATAAATGGGGTGAGCACAAACACATTTTTAGAATAGTATTTTGACGGTGATTGTTTTTCAAAGTTATTTTTACTTGAAAATATATTAAAATAATATATTTTTTTTATTTTTAAAATAAATTTTTGATATCAACACATTAAAACAATATGAAAAAATTAATTTAAAATAAAAAAATAAAAAATTTTAATTTTTTTTTTAAATATAAAAATAAAATGATTGGGAGAGTTGTCTGATGGTCATGGTCGGCAATGATGTACTTGTTCTTCATTTTTTTTCTCTCTCCTGAATATATAAAGATAATTCATCAATGCGAAATCAGGAAAATTCTTTCATTCAAACCTAGCCAATCAGGAAGAGGATACAAAGAAGAGAAGTGGGTCCTTCTTGGGTAGTACGGGTTGTACTTATTTAAAAAATATTTTTGCGTGTTGTTTTTTTTCTGGAGTTTGTTAACATTACTCTTAATTCATAGGCCATGTCCCCTCTGGTGTAAGATAGGAAGTAGCATTAGCTACAGATTGTGGTAAAAAGAAGGAAATTTTATTTAAATCTTAAAGTGAAACCCTAAACTACAGATTGTGGCTTTGTAGATTCTCGAGGCTGGTCTTAAAGTCGGGACTTCTCTTCAGCACTTTCATTTACAAGCTAAAACAATGGATTGCAAGGACTCGAATCCATATTCCATGGTCCTTTTTTTTTTTTTTTTTTTTTTTTTTTTTTCCATTTAAGCCACCAGTGCCATGTCAGGGCCGACACACAAAAGTGGCAATAGAAGATCGCCTGAGCAGTTTCTGTTAAAGTTAAAGCAAATTTGAGTATGCAATACTTACATATACTCAAAAGAATACTTATGATATGTTCTGCTAGAACGTAATGCAATAGAAGAAGAGAATAAGCACCAATTCCTCCTATAGATTACATTTCCTTAGAACAACTTATCCTTCACTGCAAGTGCATGCATTATTACACATAGTGTCGTAAAGAGCACTCATGAATAGGATTGGAGGACATAGAGTTTGGCATTTATTAAGATTCTGACAACTGGAAGGTTTTCTTGACCTTTCAAGATCATGGAACGGTTTGTAGCACCACCTAACACTACTAATTGAGTGTTTGCAGTATTTAAAGGTTGTTTTTAAAGTATTTTTTATTTAATAATATATTAAAATATATATTTTTAATTTTTAAAAATAATTATTAATATCAATATGTTAAAACAATTTAAAAATTTTTAAAAAATAAAAATAAAAACAAAAACTCAAAATTTGTTTAATTCTCATTTGAAACGCAATATCAAATAAGGATTATCTCAAACAGAGATTATCTTGAATTGTTTATTGGGGTTTTAAGGTCAATAGTGTGCAATTTAAAATGTATGAATTTGAACAAAAAATGAGTATCCATTGACCAAAATAACACTTGATACTATGACAATCACAAATGTAATCTGTCTACCTGGAATAGATTGGCAATGGTCATTGAACTGACAACCATTTTGCGTTGGGATCCAAGTATAACAGGGGACTCCTTCCATGTTTTGCTGTTGCCTTCTTAGGCCAGCCAAAACATGCATCATCAATGAAGTTTTGGGCCTGATAAGATATACCAAGAAGGACTTTAATCTGCATCCTTCGAGATTCCATATTTGTTTTTTCTCGGCCAGTTCCGAAGAAATCTCGAGGACAAAAAGCCACATTGCAGGTTGAATCATTCTCTGGAACAGCTAATCACTTCTTTAGCAGAGGAAGATTCTTGATGAACCCTATCGTAAGCAATATCTGTTCCTAAAGGGACGCCAAAAAGTGAGAGCTGCAAACAGAATGTTACCGAAACACAAGTAAAAGGGAGATGCTGCCTTGTTCTACTTTTTAACATTGTTTTTAATGAATAATAATCATGCCTGGAGACTGAGAGAACATATTCTTGATGCTTTATGAGCAGTTGTTTTAAACGGTCCTATCTTCATTTGGTCATCCACCTGCCATTTTCGAACGCATTTTCTCCCCATCCCCTCCTCCACTTTACAGGGTGCAGCTCGTGTGTTAGATAAAGTACCGATGGGCATGTGAGGAGAAGATGGAGCGAGCACCTGCAGAGGCCAGCTCCATCTTTCCGGCATTCAGCCCTGCTGGTGTCGCGGTCCAAATTGAAAGCCATGCACGATATCTTAAGAGCAGAGGCGCGCCATCAAACCAAGCTTTACAGAGTTCCATTCAATTAAATTGCATCCCTTGCGATTTCTAACCTGGCACGTCAATCTTCCCGGGAACATTTCCACCATGGTGTCGATTGTTTTTTATAAAACAAACACCTCTCCATCATCAACTATGATAATTATGATCTGATGAATCATTTCTTTACTCCATTCTATTATCAGTTCCTTTAATTGTTCCATTTGGGCTACACTACCGCGGGAACCCTCCATCTACCAGTCCCTGTTCTGGCTTCTTTTTATTTCACGAAGACTGGGGCTAACCTAATCTTCATAGTACGATTTCTCCCAAGAACTCGAGCAAGAAGCTCTCACCCCCTTTACACAACTAAATCAACAAGATATTCACAAGGCTGCATAAAATTGCTCGTGCCAGTAGAAAATAAACCAGTTTCAGAGTACTAACAATAAACTCTCAAATCAGGAGGAAACAATTTAAAATTAGCATTGCAAGAAAATGTGTTTAAATTTAAACAAAGTACAAAATACAGGGAGGGGGCGAGGGCATCAGCGCTCATGTTTTGCCAGCAGATTAATTATCCAGCTACTTTCTTTGAACTGGTCACAATATAATGCATATACACGTTTTTAAACAGGACAGATACTGACTGATAGCATTTTGGCCTTGTAAACAGGCCATTAAACATTTTTCTGGATGATATTATTCAACGGCACTCTCTTTCATCCTTCCATTACTTTCGCACAACCACTTTTTTTTGTAATATTAAACAGGTTCCTGGTGAGGAGTTACAGTAGGTCCTGGTGCAATGGTAAACTGCAGACCCCTCTGTTGCCCTGATTGGAGCACAAAAGCAACCTGTGTCGCAGCCAATGCTGCTGCCTCCTGTTAAAACAAATTATTGTATAAACTTCAATATAAACTATTATATAACATCAATTTGATATGAAAAGATAGCATGGACAAAGTTACAGATACAACACAACAGACTAGAACTGAAAGAAACACCAACCTGTCTTTGCCTCCGACGCTGCAAGATGCTGATGGCCCAGGCCATGATGTAACAGGGCAGAAGAAAACCAGCTGCCCGAAGCAGGAAAAGCTGTAGGTGATCAACTGGTTCGTTAGATTGGTGAAACCATGCAATCAAATAAACACTAAACAACAAAGACATGATGATCGTCGTTATCATATAATAGATGGAAATACCAATTCCACTTACAGAAAAAAATGTAGATACGTCATCGTCTGCATCAGAATCTGTGAGAGTCAATGCATGCCGCAAGAGCAGGAGGGCCATCAACTGCAATGTAAGTGAATTTAGGATTAAAACCAAATTTCAATTGTGTAGATAATCAAAGAAAAATGAGAGCTTAAATAAGAAAGCATTAGCAAGAGAAATAGCAGATGCAAGTAACGGCCAGCATGGACACCCAGGTGGTATGCTCAAGCAGCTTCCATGTGATATAGAGGGAAGTTTGTTCAAATATCCAAAGTTTGGTTCAATCGGGTTTCTTTATATTGCTAGTATTCTCCAGGTATTGAGAAAATATAATCATGTGTTAGCAAACAAACACTTCAATATTAAGGGCACGGGGAAAATATCCTTTACTTGTAACAGCTGAACAATTGTACAAATTCACAAAAGATTCTGAATTATAATTCTCACATGGAACCATGAAAAAAGAAAATTTTGACTCTTCAAATGCTATTGGGGGAAGTTATGAAATCAAGGGCTTACGATGGACTAATTCACACAAGGACACAGACACGATGGTAAATACCCTTAATTCATGTAACAAATGATCAATTCACATAAAATTCTGAATAAACTTTTCACACGGAACCATGAAAAAAAAATCTATTAGACTCCTGTGAATGCTATTGGAGGAATTTATAATTTAAGGGCTTACGATAAGAGCAACTGAACGGCAAAATGCAGCTCCACTAGCATTTGAAGTAGCATAGTCATCATACTCTGATTCTAGAAAATGGCGCTCAGCCTCTGCGATTGCCAATAAGCGAGGATCACGCAAATCTAGTTGAGTGCCAGAGATTGTCCAGCCTCCACTGCAAAAAAGATCATGGTCAGAACGTCAAGAAGGCATGATAATGCAAAAATAATCATTGATAGGTAAATAACATTTAAGTTATTTTGATGCACATCAAATTATATGTAAGAGATAAAAAAAAACACAACAATCCTAGAGAAAAAGACAAAAATTAGCACCAACTTATAAGACAACAAACATACAAGAGATTTTAAACATACCCAATATCAATAGCAGTATCTTCAGAGTGTGGTGGATGAGGTGGAGCGGTGTAATCAGGTTGGTAAGGCTATACATCATAGATGAAAAATTAGCAGGGTTATCAAGTATATTATGTTGTAAGTTGAAGAATTAAAAAATTGAATTGAACTACATACAAAATAAATACAAAAACAAACTGCAGACAATTATCCAACACATCAAAAATTGACGTTTAACCTAAAAATCCTCTGAAAAGTTCAGACAACATTCTTCACACACTCTTTCACCCGGTTCCACAAAATCCAAAAAATTCCACCAAAGGTATAGAAGCCTACATTACTTTTCCATATACACAACCACCATACACACAACCACATCCTCCCCTGATAAACTAAGCCTGATATAACACAATGAAAGCCTAGAGTCTCCAACACCACCTGTATGCTTCTTCGGTGTTTGTTTAGTTGCAATTTGATCATTACAGCATACCGCTGCTTTGCTAGTAGGAAGTGAAATCCAAAAATTGCTTCGCATGTTTTCATGTTAAAAATGCATGTACATTCATGAAATGGTGTATGCTATCCAAATCAATAAGGAGCCAAGAATGCAGCCGAGCACAGAGAACAGCTAGAAAACAATATTAAGCGAGCATACCTGATGGCATATCTCACAAGTGATATCACCCTTCTCATTGCACCAGTGCTGGACGCACTTCCTATGGGCATACTGGAAAAAAGAAATTGCAGTCATCATCACATACATAAAAGGTGTATAGGGAAGACTAACATCAATCTAAATGCTCGTAGTATCCGATGCCATTTAAAAAAGAAAAGGGCAAGATGGAAAGACAGGACCTTTAGTCAGATTATCTAAAATGCATCTCATAGGCACAAACATCACGACAAACTAGCTAATACAATCTTCCGAAACAACAAATTCTCGAATAAGATGAAATAAAATTTACAGTGCAAACATGATGAAATGTCAAACGATGTCTTCACAAATGTAAAACACTGAACAAGGGATAAAAAAATCATGCTCTAATCCAACAAGCTACAACTATTATACACCGGCACTGGCTAGCCTTTCCAGAAGTCAATTACAATGAAAACCTAACTTTAAAGAACACAAAATAAGATATTAATTGACCTCTCTAAGCATCAAGGAAGGAGCGACCTTTCCGTTGACCAAAAACCCTCAATTTCATAATATTTAAAATCTTTAAAAAGAACTTAATAAGAAATAAAATCTGTCAAGATTTATTATACCTTGAGGCTGCCGCTGCAAGCACAAGGAGTCTCCAAATTGCTGATGGAATCCTCCTCCTGGCAAATGCGACACTCGCCCCCCTGAATCAACGGCTCCTCCTCTCCTTCCTCCCCTGAAACACGACCATCGGTTCCTTCACTTGCCCTCGAGCACGAGGGCCCGGCGTCGGCTTCCTTAACGATCGCCTGAACAGACTCCTCAGTCACCGGCGGCCTTATGAGTCGGTCAACATCCAACACCACGTGATCACTCATTTGCAATCCCTAATCTCGTTTTCTCCTCTTCAGACTAAAAAATAATAGAAAAGGAAAGAACAAGTAAGCTTATTTGAAACCCTAGGATGACGCTTAGAAACAGCAGATCGAAGGATTTCGGTAGAGAAATTTAAAGATAGAACAAAAACAAAAGAGATTGTGATTTTACATATATATATATATATGTTTTATAGTTGGCTTACCGGTGATTTTTTTTTAAGATTTTGATCTTTAATTTGACGCGAAATGGGTATGTTATTTAGGATTTGTTTGTATATTTAAGCGAGGAAACAGGCAAGACCAGGGAGAAAGTAAGAAAACGCGTTATCTAATATTTTGCAAAACAGGGGGGGGAAGACCGGCGAGCGTGACTTGGAATGGGTCACGGGTAAAGTTTGAGAGGTCCCTTCTTTTTTCTCTTTCTTTGCTACAGTATTAATTTTTTAAAATATTTTTTATTTAAAAATATATTAAAATAATATTTTTTTATTTTTAAAAAATTAATTTTAATATCAATACATCAAATATATAAAAAAATTAACTCTTTTATTATTTTTTTCAAAATTTATCCAACCCGCTTGAAACGCAAAGTCAAACTATTGCATTTGCTAGCACCCCCACGGTATGACTGTTTTTCTCAGACTGTTCACTTACAATAATACCCCCAAAAACTGACCCTCCCATGAATCACATCTCTTTGGATTGCTTTCAACTCTCCCATTAAAGAAATTTCTCAGAGGAAATTATGAAAGCGTCAACGTTTTATTCGAAAAATGAATCATTTTGTTCTCACTCTCTCAGGGTTTTGCTATTCCCTACCGCCCGTGCAGCTCACGTGTCCGCTTTTCTCGTAAATAGATAGACGCATAGACAGGATTTTATCTTTTTTTTTAATTGATTTAAAATTTATTTTAAAGCAAAATAATTATGTCAAGCTTACATTGCATGATGATGTTTCTTGTTTTTTTCTCTTTATTGTGGCGTTTAATTTTATAAATGGGGCATATAATTTCTCTCCCTGACCAAATTATACAGTAACGGAGAATTTGTGAAAAAGCTCATTCATCACGCCGGAGATTTTTCGTTTTGACTCCTCGACTGGAATGCTGGCCATCCGATTCGTTAGAGCACGACGACGACGACCTCATGTGAATGACGTCACCTTTCCCAGGAGTCTCTTTTCTTTCTTTTAATAGGGAAAAAAGAAACAAGATAAGTTGTCAGAATTAAAATAGTATTGCAGTGCAAATATGGGATTTCTCGTCATCTTAGCAGAATTTTGGTGGGTGACAACTGACAAGTGCTACCGATGACGTTAGCTCCGAATACCACTGAACGCTAACAATATTTTCGGTGATCCATAAATGATTGTGAATGCAACGCAAACGATGTTTTTAAAATTTTATTTTTTTAATTAAAAATAAATTTTTTATATTTTTAAATTATTTTAATATACTGATATAAAAAATAATTTTTAAAAAATTAAAAAAATATTATTTTAACACATTTTCAAATAAAAAATATTTTAAACTATAACTGCTTTTACAATTTCAAATAAACCATTGTCTTATTTAATTTTGGTATTTATAAGTGATGTTAAGATGATTTTATTTTTATTTCTAAATACTTTTTAAATATATATTTATTTTTAAAAATATTAATTTAATATATTTTTTAATATTTTAATGTGTTAATGCGTGAAATAAAAAAATATTTTAATTTATTTTAAAATAAAAAATAATATACTATTTTTCCTTCCCAGCTTCCTAGCTAATCTACCCAGGTACCACCTCTTGAAGCTGCTGTAACACGGACACAACTACCCTGGCCGCATGGTTTGGAAAATTCGGTCCATTTATCTTAAGATCTGACCGAGGTGTTTTTTTTTTTTTTTTTTTTTTTTTGGGGGGGTGTAAAAGACAGTTTCTAGAACTAAAACCTTTAATTTCCTCGTTTTATAATCTGGAAATGAACAATGAACGCAAGTCCTATGACGGTGTTCTGTCATCACATGCTATGCTTTGATTTTGACACCAACAAATTACATAATTTATGCTAACAACATTGCGAACATCACAGGCATTGTCGCAAATGTTGACAACAAAATGCACGTAAAATATTATGTAGATACTTACAAATGCCTTGTCATTTCTTTTGGAAATATACATTCGATTTTATAACATACTCTTTGCCATCTTGTGAATACCAAAATTATGTTGGGTTAACCTAAACACTCCAAAAGAATGTTGCGTGGAACCCATGCCTGGTAAACTCCCTGCAACCTCTCGAGTAATAAACTTAGGGCAAATGAATTTGAATTCATAATTATTAAAAACAAACTCAAAACTGACTAATTAAGTTATAAAGATAGGGCTTCTTATTTGTACTCTTGGGTTAGGCTCATCTCGTTTTTGGTTCAATGCAGACTAGAAACAATTGTTATTGATAAAACTGAAGAAAAAATCAATTACCCTTTACCGTTTAAACATGTTTGAGGGAGGTTAATTGTCAAGGGGGTGTCAATTATCCCCACAATTGGTGTTTTTGGAGGAACAACTTTATGCTTCCAGTGCATGGAGAGTAATTTAACCACCAAGCAATATTATTTATTTTTACTCTATCTCCTCCATTTATCTCAGAATAAATATTAAATGATTTTTTTTTTATTTCTCTTATACTGATTATAGTAATGTTTTAATTACTTTTCTCTCTCTCTCTCTCTCTCTCTCTTTCAGATAACAATTTGTCCTTCAATATATTAACAATCAACCATTCATGTACAAAAATTAAAATTATTTTTGTAATGATTACTTCTATAAAAAAATCATATTTAAACCCCATACAAAACACCATCTTAAGCTTCGTTTTTCAAGGCAAGAATTAAGTGTTTTAACTCTCATAGCACTTGTTAAGCATAATCTAAATGCATTTATTCCTTTTCATTTTTATTAAATTTCATTATAAATGATTGTACAGTCTATATTTAATTACGAGTGCAATTGATATGCTTAATGAAATTTTTACATGACAAAAATAATCTGAATAAAAAGACTACTTTTGTAAGCCCCAGCAAGAAATATGGTTAATTTAAATAATTTTTAATTAAATTCTAGGAAGGTGATTAATAATAAGAGGATTTAATAGGCTTATATGAGTGAAGCATGGTCCGTGGGAACATGAAAGCATGAATTATAAGCCCCAAAAGAAAAAAAAGTGATAAATTTTTTGCTACTAGAAAAATGCTTATTTAGAAATTTAAACAAGTTTAGCTAGAAAGGTAGATTGATAATAACAGAAATAAATAGACTGGTAAGTGGTAAGCATGAAATATGGCTTCAAAGGGGGGGGCATGAGAGAAATAAGAACATGTGGGGATGTGAGAGAGGCAAAGAAAAGGCCATGTAAGATAAAGGACCAAAAGGAAAAATAACAAAAACGACATTTACAAATCAACACCTTTTTTTTAGAGAAAGCCGACAGCTTGGAAAGGAGAAAAACCTCTCCTCCTTCATCTTCTCTTCATGATCCTCTCACTCAAGACCCTTGCAGGTACCTCATTCGAGCTTATAAAAAGAGAGAGACAGGTAAATAAACACGGGAGTTAGACTTGTAGGTCTAAGCTGAAGAAGGAAAACACCACCATAGAGAGAGAGGGAGAGAGACTAGAAGAAGCGGCGAGGGAGGAAGAAATTTGGAGCTGAAAAATCAAAGAAGAAAAGGGTCCTAGACATACTCGGTCCATTTAGAGACATTCTTGGTAAGTATTGATGGAAAGCTCCAAATTCTTAAGCTAGGGTTTTTGAACAATTTTGAGAAATTGAGACAAACAAGTAGAGTAGAGATGAAATAAATATGAAATATGAAGTAAATGTTGAGAAATGAAAAAAAAAGATGGATATTGTAGAAGCCCTGGTGTTTCAGTCAAAGAGAAAAAATCCAGGGAAGGGTTTTTCCAAGTAAATTCGTTTACATGCATGTCGATAATTGATGTTGTTAGATATAATTATTGTGATTTTTGTTGAGATTAATGTTTAAAGGTTACCTTAACTTGACTTTACTTTGAATATTCTTGGATTAATGTTTAGGATTGCCAAAAATATATGATACTCCGAATGAAGTGAAACTAGTTAGTGCTGTAAACTTGAGTATACATAGAAATATCATAAAGCAATGCAAAATAACGAGTGATTGAAATGTATTATCATGTGTTTTGGTATGCACATGAACATGCTGTAGCAATGGTTCTAAATTGTGTGTTGATTTAAGTTCTTCTTCTGAATCAGGAGGAACACCGAGGACTAAATCATCGATTGGAATAGATCATGCCACAGGAAGGTCAGGTTGGTTCTCATTTCCCTAAGCTTTATTTAAGTTGATAAAATCATTTAAATTAAATTGTAGGTAATGAAGATCATTTTATGGTTGTTTTCCAAATAAATGGAAATCTTGAGGTTGTCTTTATTTTTTAACGAAGACCATTGTGTTGTTGTTTTTTAAGTGAATGGAAACCAGTGTGGTTGTCTTCATTATTGAATGAAATTCATTGTGTCGATGTTTCCAAATGAATAGAAAACATTGTGATTGTCTTAATGTTTTAATGAAGACCATTTTGTTCTTGTTTCCAAATGCATGAAAACCATTGTGGGTGTCTTCATTTTTGAACGAAGACCATTGTGTTGTTGTTTTCAAATGAATAGAAACTATTGTTGTTGTCTTAATTGTTGAATGAACACCATTGTATTGTTCTTTCCAAATGTATTGTTTGACTTTATTTTGAATGAAGATCATTGTGTTGTTATTTCTATAACGAAAGAAAATCACCATGCTTGTCTTCATTGTAAGATGAGGACTATTGTAAAGTTGCGCCCCTTTCTAAATGGAAACTTTTGGGATTGCCATCAACATGGATGAAGGTCCTTTCAAAGGATAAATCCGGAGTCAATTCTTTATAATAAGATAATGGAAGTCCAAGAGAAACTGAACAAGTTTAAATATCATGTCATGGTAAGTAGATAGGCGCGGAATGTGTCTAAAATTGTGTTGTGGTGATGTATTGTGTGTAATCTAAGATCATATAAGAATCTGATTCATGTTAAGTTGTAAGATGATGATAATTTATAATACCTTGATTTACTTAGATGTAAAAAGATTCTATAACTAGTTTAAAAGATTAACAATTATAAAAGTTGTTTACATTGGTGTGGTATCTAATACCACTTTCTTCACACACACTTTTGCGCGCGCATAAACACATACATCAAGAATAATATTTGTAGAGTTAATTATCATGTTAATTAACATAAGTTATCATATAAAAAATTATATTTGTTAATGTATATATGTTTTATTATTTAAATTGTAGTTATAATCAAATTAAAAAATTTGTGAACAGTTAACTTGATTGATTCTAGTAGATACAACAAAATAATTATGTAACAAAACAGTATGTACACATGTTCACGTACATATGTACACACATATGTGCGTGTGTGAATTCCATATTTTCACGTTAATTGAAAAAAGAAAATTTCATATAACAGGCACAATTCCCGCAACATTATAAGGAAATTACCTGTGTATAAAGAATAAAGTATCCAAGCTCGCGTTTACGTACTTGCCATTTCCATCTAACAGTTGTCTCTATAAACAGCGGCCTAGGTTTACATATCTCCATCGCGTTTCTTAGTCGCTTCAATATTTTGAAAGACGTTGTCCTCTCGACTTCCTTAATTTTGATTTCCTTCTCTGTTCATTTGGGAGTTGTTTTCTATAATTTTGACTTCCCTGAAACATGTCGTGAAAGAAATTACCATGAACAGATCGTGTTCATGGCTAGCTATTAATCCTCTTTTCCAAAGTAGTGATGACTGGTGATGGTGAATTGCCATGAACAACGATCTCTCTATGGGTTTGATTTATCTAATTACATCTTGTGTGACAATACAAAGTGGGATGAATCTGAGGATTTTGTATCAGATTTCAAGCATCATAAATGGATTGTGTTCATGGCACGTCATGTATCTATCTGGCTCGGTGCTTGTATCAAGATAAATGAAATGCCATGAACAATAACAATCTCTTTATATGTGTTCTGATCGCATAATAATGCCTTCGCATCAAGAAGAAAAATACTTGATAGATGACAAAGATTGCCACAAGACAGAAATCCCCCCCCCTAACTTCTTTCTCTTCTATTCCCACTCAGATGGCTTATGGATCGCTCAATTCCAGCATGAATTATGTCTTCATTCTGGAGCTATTCCTTGTATTCATGCCTTGATCTATATCATTCAAATTAAAGCAAGAGCTAGATTTTGAGAATTTTGTGAAGCTTAATTGTCCGAAGTTTCATACTCATAGGTAAGGGCTATAACTGATACATGATATTTCAATGCTATGTTGTTTAATCTCTACTTCATGTAATTAAAAAATGGTTCAAAGTTAACAGTTTTGAAGTAGTCGCCGCGTCTTCACCCGCCTATGATATTTTGTTAAAGCACTGTTCTTGTTTCCTGTTATTCCTTAAACACTACGCAACAACGGGTTTTTTTTTTCTTCTTTTTGATAATTTCAATTCAAGCTTGTTTAATACACCGTCTATTGCGTAGAAAAAGAAGCATTGACAATACAATTTGGCAAGATTTGTGAGTTCAGCCTCCCACTTTTTGGCCTCCAACAATGCCGATGGACACCATTCTTCGTGGCTCGCCAATTTCTAGCGTCAGGATGAGTCTGTACGTACCTTAATGACACGACATTTTCTACCATTCTCACACTTCAACGTACTCGTTCATCCTCCGAGTGTAAAAGAAAAACACCTTAAGAAATGGAAATAGAATCAAAACGCAATATGCACATGGATCTGGAAAAATGAAGTGAATAGATATTAAATAACTCATTTTGATACAACACACTGAACAGCGTCGGGAATAGAGATTCAGAACTCCCCCATCTCAAATGGTTCCTAATTTTGTAGTTTAGGGAACAACGAAGCATTTGCTTAAAAAAAATATTCAGGATTTAAATTCCCGCTAGATACAAAATGGGAAACTAATCTTCTATGCTATATTGTTGTTCTTTAACTAGTTACACTGCGATTTTTGGATCCCCGCATAATATATGCGTTCCCGATAAGTTGGTAAGCTTTAAGAGTGGGTGACTGTGCAGTGAAACAGGGAAGTGTAGAATACCAAACGATGCTTATTGTAATTATACAAGCTTCCACCTGATCCACCAAGCCAGGAAGATGAAATTGCATCCTGCCACAGATGCTATCAACTTTTTCCAACTCGAGTAACTATATACCGTCCCTTCTCTAGATCGTAAACTGTCTTCAACTGGGGCTTCCTCCACTTCGATATAGACCATGCTATAAACATAATTAATATGGCAAAGCCAATTAGAGACAGTAGTGTGGGCGAGTCATCACTGATAATAGTTGCAATCCAGTCAGAGTGCTCCATATCCAAGGCCACATTGGTGTGCAAGATAAAAGCTCCCAACGCCCAATCAAGTGGGATATTACCAACCTGATTAGCAAATTCAATTCTGCAGAGGGACACCACCGGTCATTAGGATTTAAATTATTGAGATAACGATAATAAAATACAATTGAAACGTGAAGAAGTGAACACATGCTCAAAGAGAGTCACTCCTTTGCAAGACTAACTTCATGTAGAAATATGAGCAGTTTCAATTCACAGGGTAATTAAATGATTTGGCAATCTAAGAAGCATATATTTCCGTATTCAAAGAAAATATTATTTGAAAGTGCTGGATGAGAAATTACCTTGGGTCGTCAACTCCAATACCAAGGCTGTCATGAAGTAGGGCAACAATATATGCCGAGGAGAAGCAATAGTGCACCAGATCTTCATCCTTGAACGAGTGGTGTTTCTTCTTCAGCGTTGACCAATCCTCTCCACAAAGGTGTTCTCCAGCTATCATGAGATTGGAAAGAAATGCCCTTTGACCCAGTCCAAAGAACTAATCAATCAAATACGAAAGTTAAAAAATAAGAAAGGGATTTGGAGACATATGATCAGAGCATAATTTAAGCATGTTGGATATGTCATCGTAGGAAAACCTTCATTGTTGTTTCTCCAATGTAGAATGCGAAACATGACAAAAAATTATAATGTAACATAAAAAAAAGGAGGGGGGGTTGTAAAACCTTTGATGTATAAAAAGAAATTTTTCCGTGGCCAAGAACTTCCCCTGAAGCTTAGGTACAAACACTGATCCTATTTGGCAATGCTGATAGGAGCATATCTCTGCATCCAGATAATAAAGCAACTAAAGGAACAGAAAACACAAAATGTCACGCTATAATTCTACTGACAGAATTTCATACCTTTTCCCTTTTGTAACAGGGTTAGTGCAGCTGATCTGCACTCGGAGAAGTTGCCCCTAGAATGAAGAGTCGATACAAATCTGTTCTTTTCAGTCAAAGAACCTGGAGAGAGCTTCAAAGACTCCACAACACGTGAATATCCCTTGGGAGTACAAGGATCCACAAATATTCCCTTCCCAAGAGATTCAGCAGCTGCATTATTGAGAGGATATACAAGAACTTATGTTAAGATATCCCATTTCTAAAACCAATATGCATAATGAACTAGTGCACACTGACTAATTCAAACCAATCAAAGATCCTAGAATTAAAATCAAACAGAAAAAAAGCAGCAGTAACTTTAACAATCCTTATGCATGACCCAATGAACATGCATACATCCTATTAATCTATTTATCTGAAATTACCATGAAAAATATTAATTCCATGCACATCAGTCATAGATATATAATTTATCTGGTCTTATTGTTGCTCCCAATAATTGGTCAAGTGTGTATTAGACTAACAGAGCATATAGGGAATCTCTCTCTCTCTCTCTCTAGATAGATAGATAGATAGATAGATAGATCAAATTTTGATAGATAGAATAGATAGATAGATCAAATTTAGTTTTAAATTGATTCATAAAAAAAAAGTTCTTAGCTTGCATTTAATTCAGATTTAAGCACTTACAAATAAAAGGCACAGCAAACTTACCTGGATGATGGTTTCCTGAGACAACCGATTCCCTCAATGCTTCAAATGCAGCATTCTACAAAATTAAAAAGTTACAAGCTTCTAATACTTAATTTTTTCTCGGATGAATCAATAACCAAACATCAAAGTTCTTCCAATGTGGATAAGTGAAATCAAAAGCAGTCAGCTGCGACACAAAAAGTTTTATAAGAGTTTTACATATTCAAATTTATGCAGTTGATGCCTCGATAAAGATTAAAATACAGCCCATGCAGACAACACTTTTATCTAGCTAAATAAATATATGGAAGTTACTATGCTAGGAATTTTAATTTAAGCTTGTTTTCCCTGGTTTTCTGGTTTAGCGGTTTTCCTTGATTTAACAAACTTTTACCATTAAGAAAGCTATGGTTATATATATTATAAGAATTATTCTTGAGAAAGTTTACCTGTCCAAGATTAAGAAAGCTATGGCTATAGATATTGTAAGTAATATTCCCAAACTCGACAGTACGTGAAAACTCAGGAGGCACTGGCTCAGTTGAAACAAAAGCCACCTGCGACAGAAGCATCAGACAGCAGGCATGGATAAAAAAAATTAGCATTACTTAAAGCATAAAAACAGACAGGAAATTCAAGCAATATAAACTTCCTAAAAATATTTTGCATTGGCCATTGATGGCCAACCGATACAAGGAACAAAAGAAATGATCTTCTCTCAAACCTTTAAACCTAGAAATACAGCAACTAACGCTAAGTACATTGTTAGAACATCTCAAATTTAAATCAGCTCTAACATACAGAACATTTTGCCTAATTCAACAAAAACACAAGCAGCAAGACCTTTCGATGCATGACACTTTGCCCTTGAATGGCCACTCCACATTTCCAACTTCAATTCTCCTTACAATGACAATGCAACTGCTGTATACTCACAGATTTTCAGTGGCACGGCAGAACACCAAAAACAAAAAATATATAAATTTGAGTAAAAAAGATAAAAAACCTGAGCAGAAGCTCCACCAAGTTCAATAATCCCAGTAGTTTCCAAAGGATCACCACCAAGAGTACCCAGCGCATAATTCGCAATAACCCAAGCATACAACCCCTCGTCCGACCCTATTGAGAAAAACAGGGTACTCACAACCAATGCCAATCCTCTCTATAACAATTACCAATATACAAATAAATAAACAAACAAACATTTTGTACCAGTAATAACAGAAGCCCAACTATCCTGAAACTTAAACCCAGACTTCCTCAAAACCCGTCTGCACACGTCTAAAATCCGATCTCGAGCCTCCGAATCAAGCAGCCGCATTCCGGCAGTCGCCAATTAACCTAACCTCAGTCTCTCCCCACAATTCTCTAGGCACTCTCCCTTTCCCAAACTCCACCAATTCCTCCACTGACCCACCTGCACCTTCCGGATCCCCCGCATAAGCCGATAACCCTGGATTCACCTTCATTGCTCCTTCTTCAAAATCAAAACACAACTTTCCCTCCACTTTCAATTCGGTACCCCAATACATGAATCCGGGTACCCGTACTCCCTCCGTCGATTATGATACCGTACATTTTAGAAAACGATTTCGTTTTCGATTTAAAGAGGTAATAACAAGATAAGAGAGCGATTAGAGTTATTATAATAACTAGTTTTGGATTTGGCGTATTTTGAATTTAGTAGATCGGGTTG
This sequence comes from Populus alba, assembly GCF_005239225.2. Classification (NCBI taxonomy): domain Eukaryota; kingdom Viridiplantae; phylum Streptophyta; class Magnoliopsida; order Malpighiales; family Salicaceae; genus Populus; species Populus alba. The sequence continues at coordinate 5,582,419 of NC_133291.1, forward strand.
AGATGGTTCGGCTGTGAAGTTTGATAGAAGGATCCATTTTTTGCTGGTCGGTGGTATTTGAATCGACCCGGTTGCGGGCATGCGGTCGTCGCATCAAAGAGAAGGAATTGGCATGTGAAGGAATGTGAGTTTATTAGGGTTTCTGATGGATAGGAGAGTGAGAGGGCTAACAGAGCACGACGGCCCCCCCCCTCTCTCTATCTCTCTGAAATCCGGCTTTGGGTATGTATTTCGGGCACTCAGGTGGTGGTGGGATTTTACGATGATGGCAAGACGCGTTGACGGGAGATTTTTAAGGGAAAGAGGTTTTTGCGTTCGGTTTTTCTTGCGAGGTCTTTGGGTTCGGGTTGTGGAACTGGTTTGGACCTTTTTTTTTTTTTTTAATTTTAAAATTAAAAAAAGTATTCTCACATATTGTTTACAGAGTTTAATTTAAGGTATTTATGTAGAAATTAATGAAAAATAAATATTTAATTGTTTTTTTTTTTTTATCAATGCAGCATGATTATTTTAATGTTAACAATGAATTGAAAACATTTTATGTAGAATAAAATAAGTCGTTTATATATTTTTTTTCTTACTATTTGTAAAATGATGTACTCTTAGCTTGTTTGATACTTGGTTACAGTTGATTTTTAAATAATTTTTTATATCAAATTACATGATAATGATATTTTTTTATTTTAAAAAAATTATTTTTTGATATTAGCACATCAAAATGATTTGAAAACATTAAAAACATATTAATTTGGAGTTAATAAAAAAATAAAAAAAATTTAAATTTTTTTAAATTTTTTTTGAAATGCAAAAATAAATAGGTTTTTATAATATACATGTTTATGATTTAAAATGTATTTCTCTATGATCAAAAGAAATAAATTCAGCTTTAACTAGACCATTTATTAAGAATAGTTTTCATTTAAATTAATAAATTTTTAATCTTTTAAAAAAAATGCCCTGATTTTCATATCTTCATGTGCATTTGTTTTATTTCATTTAAAATTCGTGTCATCTATATCGATCATGAAACTGTTAATTTATCCAAAAATATTCTGATTCAGTAGACAATAAGTATTTCAATTTTTATTTTTTTTGCGCGCGCGCGCGGTGTTTAGATGAGACAAAAATGTACATTTACATATTTTTCTCACAATTCTTTGGTATTGGACTTCTAAATGTTTTCTTAAGCCACGTGCCGCTGTCGGCAAACTATTATTTTTGACTTTTAGGGTCTTATCGTTTGGTCATTGGTCCTCCCAGAGTGAAGGGGTTTTTCAAAACTGCTATCAAGGAGAGGAGGGAAGGACTGTAGTGATAGCCGGAACCCGGAATTGTTTATTTTTATGTTTTAAAAAATTAGTTTTTTATTTTAAATTAATATTTTTTTATATATTTTTAGATTATTTTAATGAGATAAATTCAAAATTATTTTTTAAAATTAAATAAATATTATTTTAACATATTTCTAAATAAAAAAATATTTTAAAAAAACACTCCATATAAACACTTAAAATCACCTCCTAGAATTCTCCATAGCTTTTTGACCAGCACACCATTGATTTCTTGTTAAGTTTACCAGTCAGCCATCGCGCTCTTTAATCCCCGGAGTCCTTTTCTTGCTTCCTTTTTTATCATTCCAAGGTTAGGTGAAACACGAATGGTTCATGTGCTTCCATCTCAGAAGCAATTAAATTGAATCCTTTTTCTCAGAGGGAATAAAGCTGGACGTGTCAAAATCAAAGGTGTCTTGCCAACCAATCAGTTTCAGTTGCGTTTTCCCAGTTGTGGGTTGAAGGAATTCTACTAGCCAGCAATGAATCGTTGCTTTACTGTATCAATTAATAGAAAGTTGATGTAGATTTAGATACGCACCACGAACACATGCTCTGATGTTGTTGTTCCTCTGTTTCTAGCTCGTTTTAGTGCCCTCTCTAGGCTAGACCTCCAATAATGCAGCCCCAACTGCCTTTTTCTTTCTGCAGTCAAACACGATGGTGATATCAACAGCTTTTAGGGTCCAATTTACAAACGTTTTGGCCAGTTGATTTGTTAATTTAATAAAAAGCTTGATGCCATAATCATATTCATTCAGAGGCGGCCATGGTTAAAAGCCAGGATGCCGTGTCCATGTTATGGCTCATCTGATTCAGCTGCCCAAATGGCTTGAATAAAGTAAATTATGATAGGATCTGATAAGGGAAATATAGTAATGGTTATGGTTTCCATCTTCTGATCCATTTATATGCATTTCATAGGTTTGACAGATACAGAGGATGGATGAGATTTGTGACTTTTATTAACACTTTAACACGGATGGCTCCTACTTGGATTCAACAAGGCATGATGGGATAGATTTCACAATCTGTTGGAAAGTAAAGTGAAAGAATGAAGCTCCAATTTATCCTCCTCCTTTATTTGCTGATAAAAAAGGATGTAGGATCTTGACATCCAATCCAGCCATGTAAATGGACAGTACTATATCTATATCTCGAAAGTCAAACACGATTTCAGAGAAAATTCAGCTGCAAATCATAAAACAAGAGAGATGGGCAAGTTCTGGATTCAAGTTATATTATTCTAGAAAAGAGAAAAAACCAGTAATTCTCTGTTCGGTGGCTCGTGGTTATGATCATCAATGTAAACTCGACAGACCACGTCAGTGTTCAACTTCAAGTCCTAGCAATTGTTGTTTTTGTCGGGCACCAAAACAGTGTTTGTTTTGTTTAGCTTAAAATCTGTCCTCTGTTTTCTTCATGCGATCTTGAATCTGTTTGACAGAGATGATTGGCAGAGGTGGGTTCTCACTCGGATAGCAATTTAACTTCCAAATGCCTGTAAACAGTGTTATGCATTAACGAGTCTTGTCACTGGAAGATCATAGAAAATGCCAGGTCTCCTTTTTCTTTCCCTTTGGTGAAGGTAATATACTAAAGGCGAATCAACGGGATGATACTCTCTGCTAGTAGTGCTCTAAGAGTATATGTTTGAATCTACCACCACCATCAAAAGAAGAAAATGACAGATAAATAGGAAATAAAAACTTAATTTTCTTAACCTCTTGTTGAAAACAACAGACAATATTTTTTTTCTTTTATCTTTTGTAGGGATTTTGTAAAGTATAGTTGTGGTAGTTTTTTAAAATGCTTTTCATGATGAAAATGTATTAAGATGATGTTTTTTTTGTTTTTTTAAAAATTATTTTTAAGATAGTCCATCAAAATAATCTAAAATATAAAAAAAATTAAAATATTTTAAAAACACATTATAAAAAAAAAATATTAAAAAAAAGAATATAATTTGCCACTTCACAATACTTGGTGATAGTACCATACTTCGCAATCTTTGCAGCTACGTGCTCTGATTACCTTTAATGTTACTATAGCAGAAGAGTTCTCAAAGAAATAAGGTGCTGCTATGCGTGTAAAATGCATGAGCAGAAATGATGAAGACGCACGTCTCCATTGTTGAAGAAACCGTAAAGAGGAGGCGCACTAGGGGACGACATGTGAGGGGTCCTGCTTTTGGAAGATGAATAGTAATACTCACAAAATGCCGTGGTGGGAATGACTATCTACTCATCCTCACTATCTCTTATTCTATACCAGGTATGTTTGATTATTGTAGAAACAAAAAATTAAATTAAATTTCGTCATGTGTTTTTATCTTATTTTAATTTTACATGAAATATCAAATAAAATTGAAATAAACAATATGAAAGGTAAATGGATTTTCATATATTTCTTAACTATTGAAAAATTAACACGTGGAACTCTTTTAAAAGCTTTCAAGAATCCTTCATCTACACTTGATAAAGTCTAAACACTCTATAAAAGTTCTTCAATAAAGTATCTTTTTTCAAACAAAGCTCTTTAAGTAAAAGAACTCTCTTAAAAGCTTCTGGATTTTCTTTATCTACGCTTGAAGTCTATAAAGAACAAACTTTTATTGGATAAAACCTAAATACTACATATAAGTTCTTCAACAATACTTTGATGATAACTAAAATAACTTTTTAAATCATTAAATTACCAAATCTTGCCTGCAATACACATTTAAATTTACGTTCTTGCAAAACCATAAATCTTGGTTTAATTTCATAAATAAATCAAGTCATAACATATCAAATTCAAGGGAAGAAACAAATAATTATTTATTCTTTTGTAAAAATAATTTTAAATAAATATTATACCTAATTATATATTTAATAAAAATCAAATAATTTATATACACTGTTTATTTTCAGGTGCTCCAATTTGTTTCTACAGTTAGTTTTCTGTAATTAAATAGATATTACGTCACTGATCTCCCACTTCATCTATAAATATATGCCAATATTTTGAGTAGTGGGCAACAAATGATGGAGTGCCTCAAAGCAAAGGAAGGGGAGAGCCATAGCCAGCTTCCTCATCCTGAGGAGCCACACGTACCGGCACCACCTTCCTTAGAACTTGTTTTAATGGACTCAATGCTTTATCAGGTCTCGCCCCTTCTTCCTCTCTTCGCTGTAACTAAAACCATTTTAAAGATAGACAGGAAGCTTTCTATATATATTAGTAGCATTTTACTTGTGTTTCCATGTTACATTCATCTATTCTGTTTTAAGGAATTCAAAAAACAATCATTTTCTGAGTCATATATATAATTCTAGGATTTGTAGGAGTACTCAGGACAGTGCTTAATACTCAAAGGTGAGCTGGAGATGACTAGAATGATACAATTAATTACTGTCATGTTTTGCAGGTGTTGGGATACTCTCAATTCCCTACGCCTTTCTCAAGGAGGATGCTGAGCTTAATACTGCTTTTTTGTAGTAGCAGTTCTATGTTGGTATACAGGATTACTTCTAAGACGCTGTATGGATTCGGACCCACTCATCAGAAGTTACCCTGATATAGAGAGAGAAAGCTTTCGGATGCAAAGAAGAGCTCTAGTATCCATCTTCATGTATCTTGAGCTATACTTGGTGGCAGTTGAGTTTCTGATACTAGAAGTGACAATCTATACAAATTGTTTCCAAACGCAGGTTTCAAACTTGCCGGGCTATATATTGGAGGTAAAACCGGGCTTTGTTCTGCTTCACTGCCCTTGTGATCTTGCCAACAACATGGTTAAAGAGTCTAGGCATGCTGGCATATGTTTCTGCTGTGGAGTTTCGGCTTCTGTTATTTTGGTTGGTTGTGTTTGGTGGGGTTGGTGCAGTTGATGGTGTCGGGTTCCATGAAGATGTGTGTTCTTTTGAATTGGGGAGGATTACCTACTACTTTAAGCTTATTCACTTTCTGTTACTGTGGTCACGCAGTTTTCCCCACGTTGTGCAATTCCATGAAAGACAGAAGCCAGTTCTCCAAGGTAGTAATTAACCTATGTGGAAAACTGTTTCTTCTCATATTTGGCTTTATGATAATGCAGCTGTGCTAGCGATATCTTTTCGGTCCAAATTTTATGAGTGTGTGTGTGATTCTGACCTCTCTTCTGTATTCTGTCCTTTGCAGGTCTTACTCATCTGCTTCGTTACAAGCACCATCACTTATGGATCAATGGCCGTTTTAGGCTACCTCATGTATGGAGAATATTTTGAAGTCTCAAGTGACCTTAAACCTACCAATCAGAAAAATCGGTTTCAAAATTGGCAATATATACCACTCTTAGTCAATCCCCTGACGAAGTATGCGGTTATTACCGCTCCAATTTCTACTGCTATTTGAGGAAGCTTTTGTTTTCCGCGACAGCAGATGTCTCAGTATCCTCGTCAGAACAGTGATCGTGATCAGCACCGTGGTTGTGGCACTAACAATCCCCTTTTTTGGATACGTGATGGCTTTTATAGGTGCATTTTTGAGGCGTCACTGTCTCCCTGTTGTTACCCTGCCTGTGCTACCTCAGGATTGACAAATCTGCGCGAAGTTTTGGGTTAGAGTTGGGTGTTCATTGTCGGAATTCTGATATTTGGGTCTTTTGTGGGTATAATAGGTACATTTATACTTCAAATCAAACAAATCGCAAAACATCTCTGAAACTAAAAGATGGTGCAATTAAAGCCTACTGACAAGAAGATCGACAGCAGTAACGCAGTCATTTTGCAAAAGCAGCTTGAGGGTTGAAATCTCCAGCAGAGAAAAGAACAATATGGAGATCTTGTATGTTAAAATTTGGATTAACTAGATGTAATATTGCATGAAGATAAAGACTAAATAACTTTTTTTTTTTTTTTTTTTTTTTTTGGTAAAAGACTAAATAACTTGATTGTAGTAGTCTACGCAAAACTAAATATAAATTACAGGTTGGTTTAACCAATTTATCTAAAACTGTTTTTAGCATGATCATAAAATTGCACAGTTACTTTATTAGTTTAAAGATTAAAACTATAGTTTTATGGGAAAAAGCATACATAAATAATATCCTAATCAAAGAAATGCATATTATATTGGTTTTTAAGGAATTTGTATCCTTTATTCTTAAAATTTTAGTGCTCTCCATCACTTTATTATAAAATGGATTGATTGCAATTATCCTTCTAGAATTCTAAAAACATCACTTTAATTAGTTGCACAAGATCCACAAACTATAAAAAAAAATGATATCTCAAAAGATTTTTCTATTAAATACTTGAACTTTAGCTCTAGAATAAACTAAAAGTACAAACAGAGCAAAAAAGCTGGGAAAAGAAAGGGAGAGAGAAGCTTCTTTGTCTTTGCAGCATGCTATGTTTTTTAAAAAACATAATTTTTTTAAATATTTTTTAATGTACTTAATATTAAAAATATATTTTTTTTAAAATAAAAAATAATATTTGATATATTTTAGTAATTAAAAAATACTTTTGAAAAGTAATCGCTACTATAATAACAAACATTTACTATTAAAAAACAATAAATTTTTTAATCTTAAAATAAGACATTTTTTTTTTTTTGAAAATAAAACAATTCAGAGAGAGAGAGTTTCTCTTAGACTATTTATTTATGGATTGGCTAAATAAAAAAAGTTAGAAAAAATAACTCTTTATCTAGTCAAAAAATTAGTTTACATTAAATCAAAATTCAAAATTAAAAACTCGTAAACTGAAAAAAGTGTTTTAAGCCCACTTCATCATTAGATATTTTTTTCTAAAAATTTTGGTGCTTCACGAGTTAATTTTAACTTCAAAATTATATAAATTATAAAAAGAATTTTTTTTTTAATTTTTAATGTGAAATAGAGAGTTTTGTAATTTCATAAAACATGTCAATCAATTATTTTTTTGAAATAAATTTTGATTAACCCATAATTTTTTTTTTTAATTATGCTATTTTTTTTATGTTAAAATTATTTTTGTTAGAGAATAATTTTTAATGAAATTTGAACTTTAGAAAACAAATGAAATCCACTTTTAATTTATTCTTAAAGATGTTGATTAATAATATATTTTAAAACTAATTTCTAAACACAATACAATGCTGCCTTTATATATAAGGTCCAATCATATTTTTCTCTTCAAGGTACGTGTCGGATTTCTGTGAAACTGCATTTTCCTTTTCATTTCCAAGAGCTGGTCAAAAGAAATTCTGACACTGCAGAAATTTGATGTCAATCTTTTGTTCATTTTCCCCAACAGCTAAGAACAAAAATTTCAAACATCGGCCATTAAGACACTATAGTTTCTATCTTCAAATTCTTCAAAAAAAACAAAACCAGCCAAAACGGCATAGGTTCTCCTTACATTAACATCATCTAAAATCGTCATCCTTATTCCTCGATGATCGTCACTCCTATGAAGCCTGGTGCAATTAATAGAGATGATTCACACACAACTAGCCGAGGTATAATCTAGTTGAAATGGCAGATAGTTTGTAAATCCAAAAAATAGGACCAAACTCAAATTCCTACCAACCTCCTACCTCGGACCCACGCACACCCAACTGTTTGAAACAATTTCCAAACCAGACATTGCCCTTCTTTAACTCCCCATGTCTGGCTGCTATTCACGGTCCACTGCCCCTTCTCCAAAAGCCATTTCCTCTTTTCATGCAGAGCTGTTAAATTAATATATCTCTTGCCGGATGACTACTCTTTCCCATCTTTACTTAAAACATGTGCGATCGCTTATAAAAGCCTTATGAACAAGGTAAACGATTGCTATCAAACTTGGGCTAAATTGAGAATACTTATGTCTGCCCTACACTTATAAATATGTACACTGGGTGTAATGATTGGGATGGAACTCAGCGAGTGTCTGATAAAGATATTTAGAAGCCGTTGTGTATGCTAGAAAGTGCAGGCCTATGGAGGCACTGTCTTTGTTTCGACAATTGCAAAACGAGGGTACTTAAGCAACTAATGCTGTTATCATGCCTTAGTGTTTTGTCGTCGTGTGTATTGTGGAAGATGCGTTAGACTCAGTGGTTGTGGTGGAATTTTCATGAATATGTTAAGCGAGGGACGAATTGTATGATTGAGACATTTGCACCGTGTCCTGTCTTTCAACAACTATTCTACCCACTATCATTAGAATGGCTTCGGAGTTGGTGCTGTAATGGCTCCTAAAAAACTCTTCGTTCAACTTATTAAGTTCTCGAAATCTTTCATCGCTTGTAAATGAATATCAAGAGTAGCAGGCTTGGTTCCAATTGGCAATGTTTGTAATTTCTTCGTCAGGGTCGAAATTGGTGTATAATCTGAAACCATTGATGCACATCAGCAGGCAATTGATTCAAATACATCATTAATTTCTAGTCAAAAATTTATTTTCTTCAACAATCATTAAAAGGAAAGAGGTAGTGCTACGAATTTTCTAGTATATTCTGAAGACATTGATGCAACAGCAGCAGGCAATTGATCAATACATCATTAATTTCTAGTCAAAAATTTTTATTTTTTCTTCAACAATCATTAAAAGAAAGAGGTAGTGCTACAATTTTTCTTCTCTCACACTCGTAAAATGCGGTGGCGAGCATGAGAGCTGTGAATTACATAATTTCTTGTACTCTTCGAGTTTTTCAAAGCAAACTCGGTTGTCCGAATGG
>NC_133291.1:5591917-5606645 GCF_005239225.2 Populus alba
TTCAATCATTTATTCCAACTTTTAAGCCTTCAAGGGCTTTATTGTATTTTCAACTCATTTATTTTCAAAACATTACAATCTCCCCACCTTATAAAAGTTTCGTCCTCGAAACTTAATAGAAAAAAAAATTGAATACTTACCAAGATTATCAAAAAAGATGAGGATACTCCTCAACGCATCTTATCTTCGAGCTCATGTCGCTTCCTCACGTGAATGGCCTTTCATTTCACTTTCACTGAAGCTATGTCCTTCGACTAAGCTTCCTCACTTGTCGGTCAACTATAGCTTCCGGTTGCACCTCATAAACCATATCATCCCTCAAGTCAATGGGATGAACCTCTAATACATGTGATGGATCTGACATATATTTCCTTAACATGGAAACATGAAATACCGGATGAATAGCAGACAAGTTTGGTGGTAATGCTAACCTATAAGCAACTACCCCAACTCTCTCCAGAATCTCATACGGTCCAATGAATCGAGGACTCAACTTGCCTTTCTTCCCAAACCTGAATACTCCTTTTGTAGGTGATACTTTTAAGAACACACAATCACCGACTGAAAACTCTAAGTCACGCCTTCTTCTATCCGCGTAACTTTTCTGTCTACTCTGAGCTGTTTGAAGCTTCTTTCTAATTACCTCAATCTTCTCTGAGGTAATCTGAATCAACTCCGGTCCCATTAGCCTCTTCTCACCACCTCAACCAACAAACCGGTGATCTACACTTCGGCCATACAAAGCTTCATAAGGTGCCATCTCTATGCTAGCCTGATAACTGTTGTTGTAAGCAAATTCCACTAATGATAGGAACTTACTCCAACTAACTCCAAAATCCATAACACAAGCCTTAACATATCCTCCAAGGTCTGAATAGTCTCTCTCAGACTGACCGTCTGTCTGAGGGTGAAAAGTCGTACTCAACTGCACCTTAGTACCCATAGCTTCTTGAAATTTCACCAAAACCGCGATGTAAACTGTGGACCTCTATCAGACACTATCGAGATTGGCACTCCATGCAACGTACAATCTCACTAATAAACAATTCCGCCAACTTTGCATATCCATAAGTAATCTTAACTGGCAGAAAATGGGCTGATTTTGTCAACCTGTCAACAATCACCCATATCGAATCATAACCCTCCTGACTCCTAGGCAATCCTGTCACAAAGTCCATTGTGATCCTCTCCCACTTCCATTCTGGAATCAACAATGGTTGCAACAATCCAGGAGGTTTCTGGTGTTCACCCTTTACCCTCTGACAGGTCAAACACCTAGAGACAAAATCTGCTACATCAGCCTTCATCCTATTCCACCAATAACACACCTTAAGATCTTTATACATCTTGGTGGAACCTGGATGCATTGTGTAAACTGTCTGATGTGCCTCTATCATCAATTCTCTCCTCAGATCATCAACATCAGGTACACAAAGCCTATCCCTATATCTCAACACATCATCATCACCAATCACAAAACCTATAGCTTTACCCTGCTCAACCTCATTTCTAATCCTGAGTAGTGAATCATCTTTCTTCTGAGCTGCTTTTATTTTATCAAACAAATCTGACTTAACCTGAAAATGAGCAATTATTGCTCCAGCTTTACTAAGATCAAATCTGACTCTTTCATCCACTAACTCATGCAGCTCCCTAATCAGAGGTCTTCGTACCTCCTGAATATGAGCTAAGCTCCCTGATGATTTTCTACTCAAAGCATCGGCAACTACATTTGCCCTACCCGGGTGGTATTGTATGGTACAATCATAATCCTTCAGCAGTTCCATCCATCTCCTCTGCCTCAGGTTTAGATCCCTCTGCTGAAAGATGTATTTCAAACTCTTGTGATCTGTAAAGATCTCACAAGTTTCACCATACAAGTAGTGCCTCCAAATCTTCAAAGCAAAAATCACAGCCGCCATTTCTAAATCATGTGTAGGATAGTTCTGTTCATGCTTCTTCAGCTGCCGTGAAGCATAGGCAATAACCTTGCCATGCTGTATTAGAACACATCCTAACCCCACTCTCGAAGCATCACAATACACTGTGTAACCACCAGAACCTGATGGTACTGCTAGAATAGGCGCTGTAGTCAATCTTTCTTTCAACTCTAAGAAACTTTTCTCACAAGCTTCAGACCACTGAAACTTAACATTTTTCTGCGTTAACTTAGTCAATGGTGCAGAAATTCGAGAAAAGTTCTCCACAAACCTCCGATAGTAGCCGGCCAAACCTAAGAAACTTCTAATCTCTGTCGCCGAAGTAGGCCTAAGCCACTGCTTAACTGCCTCAATCTTTTGAGGATCAACCTCAATCCCATTCCTTGACACTACATGCCCAAGAAATGCTACACTCTCCAACCAAAACTCACTCTTTGAGAACTTGCCATACAACTGATGATCTCGCAGAGTTTGAAGCACCATTCTCAAATGCTGCTCATGATCCTCTCTAGACCTCGAATACACCAAAATATCATCAATAAAAACTATCACAAATCGATCAATAAATTGGCCAAACACTCTATTCATCAAGTCCATAAAAGCTGCTGGTGCATTCGTCAACCCAAAAGACATCACTAAAAACTCATAATGACCATACCGAGTTCTAAAAGCTGTCTTTGAAATGTCTTCCTCTCCTAATCCTCAACTGATGATACCCAGATCGAAGATCGGATCTTAGAAAAGAATTGAGCTCCCTGTAACTGATCAAACAAATCATCTATACGAGGGAGTGGGTATCTATTTCGAACTGTCACCCGATTCAATTGCCTATAATCTATACACAACCTCAATGACCCATCTTTCTTCTTCACAAAAACAACACCGGAGCTCCCCAAGGGGACACACTTGGTCGAATGAACTTTTTATCCAATAAATCCTGCAGCTGCTCCTTTAACTCCCTCAATTCTGCTGGAGCCATTCTATATGGTGCCATTGATATTGGTTCAGTGCCCGGAACCAAATCAATACAGAACTCAATCTCCCTATACGGAGGCAATCCAGGTAAGTCATCAGGAAAGACATCGATAAACTCTCTTACTATAGGGACTTCCTCTAACTGGGGAACTTCTTTCTCTACATCCACTATATATGCTAGGTAGCACTGTACCCCTTTTCGGGCCATTTTTCTCGAGATAGCCGACAACATAATTGATGGAGACCCAATCTTATCTCCTTGAAATACCAACCCAACTTCTTGATCTAGATCAAACATTATTTTCTTACCCCAACAATTTACTGAAGCCCTATGCTTCGCCAACCAATCCATTCCTAAAATCACATCAAAATCAACCATATCTAAGACATTTAAGTCTCCCATAAAGATCTTATCTCCAATCTCTATTTCACAATCCAGATACACATACTTTACTAATATTAACTCATCCAAGGGAGTGGAGACTGAAATGGGGGATTTTAACAAGGTTGGTTGTTTATCTAACCTCATGGCAAAATATGGGGACACAAACGAATGAGTTGCACCCGTATCAAACAAAACTTTTGCTTCAAAAGAGCAAACAGGAAGAATACCTGAAACAACTGTGTTGGATGCCTGAGCATCCTGCTGAGTCAAGGCAAAAACTCTAGCATGCCCCTGACCCTGCTGTATCTGACCTCTATCACCTGCACCCCGACCTCTTTGACCACGGCCACCAAAACCTCTACCCCCATGAGCCACAGACTGGCTCGTCGATGGTGCCTGAATAGGATGCTGGACTGAAGCAGATAACCCTGAAGTGGACAACTGTCTCCTCGGGCACTCTCTAATCTTATGACCTATCTGGCCACAACTAAAACAAGCCCCAGTTCTTCTGTAGCACTCTGCACTGTTATGACCTCCTCCACAGTGCTGACACGAAGAACTATCCCCAGGTGAAACAAATGAACTACGAGGTGCAGTCTGAACTAAACTCTGGGTACCACTACTGCCACTCTGACCGCTTGAGCCACTACCTGACGGTCTCTGTCTAAACCTCCTCTGAACCCATGAGCCTTGACGGCCACTTCGTCCCCTAAACGGACCTGCACTTACTCCCTGTTGCCTAAAAGACTGACCCTCATCTCTAGGCCTCTTAGACTGGCCAGCAGTCATGTCCTCTATTTCACGCGCCTCTAGCAACCTGGCGCTATCAACAGCTGAGGAGTAGGATGGAAACACTTGTGGCGCCAATACCATATACATAGAGGATTTGAGTCCTCTAATGAATCTCTTCACCCTCCACTCCTCAGTGGGTAGAAGATGTTCTGCATACCTAGACAGCTGAGTGAACTTCAGATCATACTCATCCACTGTCATGCTCCCCTGAGATAGCCTCTCAAACTCATAAAGTCGAGCATCCCTGATGCTCTGAGGGAGAAACCTATCTAAGAACATGGAGCTAAACTCCTTCCATGTCCACTGAGTCTCTACTGGTCTTGCTCTTTCCCTAGACTCAAACCAAGAGATTGCCACATCTCCTTCCAACCTGAACGATGCCAAACTCACAGCTCGGTGGTCTGTACATCCCAAAGCTTTACATCGTCGCCAAATGTCATCTAGGAACCTCTGAGGATCCTCTGAACTGTCTATCCCAGTAAAAATAGGAGGTGCCAACTTCATAAAGGCATCCAATGGCACATTAACTCCCTGAACAGTGTGGGATGTCGAGGGTACATCTTTATCCCTCATTCTGTCTCTCTCCATAGTAAACTCTATCCAAGTCTGCACAACCTGGCTAAGTTGTTGAACCTCTGTAACAGGCTCAGGGTCAGCTACCCTCACACCTGTTTCATCAACCATATCTTCCTCTTCTATTTCCTGAGGCTCTTCCTCCACTGGTGGAGGTACCTCATCAACATGTTGAGGCACAGTTGCACCACGCCTCCTTCTCTGTCTTGCAGTTATCAATTGCATAATAGGGACATCATCTTGATCATCATCTACCCTAAGAGTATCAGTTGTTCGTCTATTCCTCGACATTTCCTAAAATAAAAGTGAGAGCACTTAAGTCATGCTGGAACAATAGCATGATGATTATCACAGAATTATAGGAAAGCATATCTATCACAAGGAAGAAGACATACTTGATGAGAATTTAAAATTTCAAAAACAACAAACAAGACGATACGGATCCTAATGCTCCACTTATTATGAAATTAATTATATTATTGTTTCTTTAACCGAAAGCTCTGATACCAAGTTTGTCACGACCCGAATCCCGGATCCATGACCGGCACATAGGCAAGGTTCCCTTCCAAGGTTCCAAACCTATGCGAACCCAAACTTACATACAATCTTTTGAACAACTCAATCAGAGTTTAGCACAGCATTAACAACAAATTAATTTCATAACATAATGTAATTGTCTTAATACAAGAGTTAATATAATTTCATAGTTTTGGAGCACTAACTTGACATAAAAAGAAAGATACAAATTACAACCAAAAGCAGGTTCGGAAGGTTCAACAAAAGTAACCCGCTATCAAGCTATAAGCCTGAAAAGAATAAATAATGAGAGGGTGAGTTCAACAACTCAGTGAGTAGATAACGTTCAATATACACACACGAGGTAATATAGCAATGAGAAATATATATACAAGTATGGCTTTAGTTCTTATACGAAGGTTTATCAAATAGGCCATAACAAGAATATCATATGGTAGAACTCGTCAGAAAATCAAAATGCAATGAGCATGAGGCTCCGTACTGTTGGATGATCAGTCCACACAGGTTGGTGTCTCCCCCGACCAACTAGGGTTCAGATACGATGTGCACAAAGACTAACACTACCCTGTTAGCATGGGTATTCTGACTGACATACCATAGGTTCATAATCATAATCAAACAAACATATTCATATCTCAAAGCTCAACTCATGACATCAATCAAATGAGGAGCATCAATTCAGAATTCACTTCAAAATACATACTGGTTCATATCAAGAATTCAGATTCAATAATTGATCATGCTTTATCATAACAAGGATAATAATCAATATATATTATCAAGAAGCATGATCCAATTCATATTAACAAATCAAATATTTATAGTATTTCTCATGCATATGGAAAATTATCCACTCACCTGACTCAAAAGCAAACAGAAGCCAAAAGCAGACACTGAAGAAAATCCTACTGACGTCCTGTCGGTAGAATATCAGGATTATCTGAATACAAAGGAAACATTTTCAAGAACGACTCGAAAGAACATTTAACCTATTTAATACACTTAACTAAGGGTGTATTCCATAGCCCTATATGTTTTTAAATTAATTAGTTAATTTTCTCAAAAACCCAAAATCTAACGGTTTTCCCGAAATCTAATCCATAATAAAAACAACTAATAAAATTGGTAATAATTCACTAAGTAACCCTTAATTATTCATCAAACTAATCTGAAAAAGCTAATATTACAGCTAGGGACTAATCTGGAATTTTTCCATATTTTTAGGGCCAAATTGTAACTTTTATCAAATGGAGGACCAAACTGAAATTTGTCATAAATCCATGAATATACTGAAATTCTGACCTCAATTAATCCTCAATTCTGTCCAGTACGTATCATTATGCTTCAGGGATCATTCTGGAATTTTACTAAATTTTTAGGGTCAAATTGTACTTTTTGTTAAATTGGAGGACTAAATTGAAAGTGTTAAATTATCTTATCTATACAGTAATTATGTCCATAATTCATATGTTATTCTGTTCAGAATCTCGGAATATGCTCCAGGGACCAATTTGTAATTTTCCAAAGTTCGGGGACTAAACTGTATTTTTCGAAAATTGAGGGACCAAATTGAATTTTCGTCATCTTCAACCTCAAACCCAGAATTTCAACAGATCAACCACTGTTATCCCCTGATTTCTAACACAAATTCACCATTTACACAATTCATAACTCAAAATTATCACAATCTTCCATAATCAACTAAATCATCAATTAAACACAACAATCAACCCTTAACCTTCAATTTAATTCATCAATTTAAACCAAAACACAAATTCTCAAAACCCTAACATTCATCAAAACTGAAATTAAAGCTTAATTAACATATTATACATATTAAACAACCTAAATCTTACCTTTTCCACTTATTTCCTCTAATTCCTTTCCTTTTTCCCCTTATTTTCCCTTCTTTTCTCTTCTTCTTCTTTCTCCCTTCTCTCTCACGTTTCTGAATAATTCAGATCACACTTTCCCTTTTTTTTTTTTTTTTTTTTTACTTCCTATTTATATTTATCAATTATTGGTCAATTACCACACTACCCTTCAATCATTTATTCCAACTTTTAAGCCTTCAAGGGCTTTATTGTATTTTCCAACTCATTTATTTCAAAACATTACAATTAACAAGTAATTAGATTCTTCTTCACGGTAGGTTAATTTGTTGCGTTGAGTATCACAAAGTTTCCAACTTTTGCTTACACTTGGAGAACAGATGTAAAAGCAAACGGTCTACTAAACTGTATACCTCAAATATGCTAACAATGATACTTATTAATTAGCGATTACAGTTGGTCTGACCAATTAACTTTTTTTATTTGAGATTTTTAAGATTTAGTTTGAATATGTAATGTTTTATAACTTATTTATTAATTCCTAAAGCACGACTACGATTTAATTTTCAAGAAAAGGGAAAATTCCACGTTCAATTTATTTTCTTTTCAAAGTCAAATTGGATATAATTACAGTTCCAAATCCGAAAATTGGCAAGGCCCAGCCGGAAAGGCCACTGACTCGCACCTCGCCACCTCCCTTGTAAATGCTATATGTATTGAGAGATTTTAATACAAGACAGCACATAGCCTCCTCGCAACAGTACTGGCTTGTTAGCCCTTGTATATTGTGAGAAAGTACAAGCCAGCGAAGCCATTTCTTACAAGCTACAATAGTTGGTTGAAGATCATACAAATAATAGTATATATGGTGAGCATGGGGACTGTTTTCATGGAGTTTTGCCTACACACGCTCATGATGAGCGCTCTTGCATCACGGAAGGGACGAACATCGATGAAATTCTTGAAAAAAAATTACTAATTTCCAAGAGATTGGTTGTTTTATTTTTGTTGTTATACTTGTTTATACAATGCATAAAACGCTAAATAATTTAAATTATTTGACCATCATAACTTTAGGATTAATTAAAAATAAGTCAATAGAAATTGATGAAATATTTGAAATTTGAAAATAATAATTAAAGTGCACTACGATTCAATATCATTATTATATTTATTATCGGATTTATATCTTAACATTTGATTGTTTATTAAGTGATCAACTTATTATTAACTGAAGGACATACTAGTAAATATCAAGCATTTTCAACATTTTAATCTAATAACAATTGTCTTTGTAGATGCGACCAATTTATTAATTGAATGAAATAATTGATACGAATATTAAATAAATAGTTGAATAATCTATTTGAACAAAATCAATATATAAATGGCTAGCTGCTAAGGTCGGCATATTTGACTTGCATTCTTGGAATTAGGATTTTTTTTGTTTTTGTTTTTGGAGGTCTTAGGGATCATATAGAAGGAAAGCATTCTGGGCGCGCTTATGAACACGCACACTGGAAAACATAGAGAAGTCAGTATTCATAAAGCTTCACTTTGGTTCGATCATGTAGCCTGTCAGACAGTGACATCTACATTAATGAATGCTTAGGGAAGCAAAACGAAGCTACCTCAGCCTTGGCATACCTAATCGTACCTGCTTTAGTTGTTTCTTACCCTTGCGTCCATGGAGAAAATCCAGATTTGCTTTGGCGTGCTAATTCAATATTAAAACACACCTTGCATTGCTTTTCCTCGCCTCTTAATCTGATACCATTTGAGCTGAAATTAGAGCTATAAAAAATCCCAGTTATAGCTGTTAGCAAGGTGAACCAAAAACGTACTGCAGGAGAAATTAGAGAGGGAAGATTCTCAGGTCAACCATGAAGGCAGAAGCAGTTGAACCAGGTGAAGCATCCACGATCACTGCAGCTCCAAAACGAGGGATTAACAGAGGGATCTCAATAGCAGACCTCATTTTAAGAGGTGTAGCGGTTATTGGGACTTTTGCAAGTGCTTTGGCCATGGGAACTACTACTGAAACACTTACAATCTTCGCACAACCCATCATGATCAGGGCTAAATATAATGATCTCCCCTCCCTAACGTAAGTCATTTCCACATCTTAAACATTCCTCGTATGCATGTTTCCAAAGTTTTCCGTAACATAATAACCATGAACGTGGACATCCACATTTATCAAACAGGTTTTTTGTGATTGCAAATTCTATTGTATGCGGGTATCTCGTTCTTTCCAATATCCCCCTATCTATCTCCCACTTCATCAGGAGAGAAGCAAGAATCACCAGGATTATCTTGGTCATCTTTGATACGGTATGGCCGCTTGTATTCTCTTAATTAGCGAGGATCAACAGTTTTTGTATAATTTGAAGAAATTCACTTTCTAATGAATTTAATTAATTTCAACCATGTAAACTAAGGCAATGGTGGAACTTCTCACTGCTGGGGCTTCAGCTGCAACAGTCGTTGTATACTTGGCACACAAGGGGAATGCTAATGCAAATTGGTTGGCAATCTGTCAACAATTCAATAATTTCTGTGGGCGACTATCTGGATCTTTAGTAGGCTCTTTTGCCTCAATAATCATGATTATGCTGATGATCATCGCGTCAGCTGTGGCTCTTTCGCGTCACTAATGAATTAAATATGCGATGCATGTATCCGTACTGTCATTAACTCCCTGTTCTTAGAGCATATGTATCTATATTTCTTGATTAGTATGTTATAAGATGTTGTCACTGAAAATATCCAGAGCTTGTGTATTTGTGGTAAGAAACTAGGAGTGTGCAGGTATTTTACATGTTATGCCCAGCCACTTGATAAATGCCTAACGGAGCCTACGACTTACAATTTATTGGAGGCATGATCGAGCATTTTTCACGATCGAAGCCTTGAATGCTTTTTCTCCAAATAGTTTCCTATCTTTCCAGAATTGTTTCTGTGTTTTTTTTTCCTAGAACAAAGCACGTAACATTTTATTCGGGATCTCAAAACTTCAACAAAAGCAATTTTGAAGATTATTGTTGCATATTCTAAATAACCGATTAAACTGGATTTGTTTATGCACTGGCGTAATCAGTGTATGTAAGCACTAAAATCTATGGTCTCTGACTCCGACAATTATTCGCCTCTAGTATTGTTACTGTTGAAGACCAGCCGGAGTCAGAGGTATGCGGCCAGTAGTTTCATACTGTTCCTTACGGTTTTTTTTTTTTTTTTTTTTTTTTTTCTCATAAAAAATATAAAAAAATAGTTAAGACTAAAAAACATTGGATTTATTGCAAAGCTAGATGTAAAAATAATATTTATAATATTAATTATAATATCAATATTTTTATTTATAATATAAATAATAATATTTTAATATTAATAAGAATATTAAACTTACTTGATCAAAGTTTAAATGGGAGTAGATGCAATGCTAGATCCAAAAATCTTGTATGTGAGTCTAACTACAAGGTCATGTCATGAAATATAATAAATAAATAAATAATTAATAATAATAATAATAATAATAAATAATAAATAATAAAATTAAATAAAAAAATAATTGAAAAGAAAAAAACAAAGCAAAATATTGTTCCAATTAATAGTACTTTGGAATGAGGAGTACAGTAACACCACTCATGATATCAGGATAATTTAATGAAAAATAAACAAAATCAAATTGATATTAAAAAAATAAAATTATAAGAAAAAAATCAATTAAAAAAAATTAAGTGAACTGGATTAACCAATCAAAACTAGCTTAATCTATCATATCTAAATTTTGTGTAATGAGAATATAGTAACTAAATAGAAAAAATATTAATATTAAAAAAACTAAATTAAGCAAAAAAATAATAATTAAAATATAACTAAAAAACATCCAATCCACAGTGAAAGGATAATTGATTATAGCTATAGGTAATGGTGGAATTGTATTCCATTATCTGTTTTAATGATAAGATTAAGATCGGGTTTAATTTGTCACATCAGCCAAATTGTTTAGTTTAATTAATCTTCTTTCTAGATGAGTTTCTAATCCTTTTTAAACTAAATATAATAAATAATTATTTACGGTATCTTCAACAGGCATGCTTCATCGAGAATAAACTAAGACTTTCAATTTGTACCACTGAGAGATTGGTTCGCTTGTCATCTCGCGCGGTGCGAGTTCCTTCAGCTTTTCAAAAACCTCACCAACCAATCGATAATTAGTTGACTTTATTCCATCTTGGAGGAACGTTCGTTTCTGGTGCCTATCTGAACTCCCTCAAGAATTTTGATTTTTTTATTTGAGATTGTTTTTTTGATGTATTTTTTAAATTGTTTTCATGTCTGAATATTAAAATAATTTTTTTTAAAAAAATATATATATTATTTTAATATGTTTTTAACAAAAAAATACTTTTAAAAATAATTTTTACTATAATATCAATAATTTTAAAAGAAACATAAAAAGATTTATACAAGGAATGTGTAATAGCAAGATTTCAAACACCAATCAATAAACTCAACCATATATATTTATTATACAAGAAATGTAAAACTACTCACAAATTATTATTAGCTTCAACAGTGGATTACTTTCCTGCCATTAATTGAGAAAATTTAATTATTTTAGTTTAGGAGATTTAAGTTTTTTTATTGGAATTATTTCATAAAGTTAAAAAAAAAAGTAATATTTTTTTTGTACAGAAGTTGATGACACAACACCTAAAAATTAAATGGAAGTCCATTCACGGCAAATCCCTGTTTTCAGAGCTGCCTTTTCTTTTGTCTGTCTCGTGTGCGTTGGTCATAAAAATTTTAAGAAACCTCCCGCCGTCTCAAATCTACCATCTCACCTCATAGATTCCTTCTCCATCCCCAGTGAATACACACACTCTGGACCCATTTATACTTTCCCAGGAAAAAAATCCCATCTTTTCCTCTGCCTTTTCTTTCTGGTTTCGATGGGAAAGTATGGATTGATTGATCTAGAGAAGCACTTTGCATTCTATGGTGCATACCATAGTAACTCAATAAACATATTGATTCACATGATATTTGTTTGGCCAATCTTTTTCAAACCGCTTGTTTGATTCTTTATTTCACACCTCCTCTGTTTTAGTCTCCCTCAAGTCCAGTTATCTCTGTTTGGTTATGGTGTTGTTCTCTTTTTTAACGTTGGGTTCTTTCTTGGTTTGATCTATGCTTTGTTTTATATCTGTTTGGACCCAAAAGCTGGTTCCTTGGCTGCTTTGCTTTGTGCTTTTTGTTGGGTGGCTAGTTCTTTGGTGGCTGGTTGGCTCGGGTTCTCTCTTGCTTGGAAGGTAATTCTATTATTCTCTTTTGGTGTTATTCTTAGTTTTTGGTTTGTTGGGTATTGAACAATAATGTTAAGTTGTTGATGATAGCTTATGGCTCACGGAAATTCAAAAACCGAGAATAATGAGTCTGTTGTGAGGTCTGCCGTTTTTTAGTCCTGGCTAATGAAATTTCAATGATAGCTACTTATTCATATGCCTCGTTAAATATTTCTTTTCTTTTCTGGTGATCTGCAACCTGAATACGAAATTTTATACAAGTTTGTAACTACTGTCAAATTGGAAATAATTATGTTGCTGCGTCTATATTCTTTAAGTTCACTAGAACTCTTTCTCTGGAAGCTGTAGTTTGCATTTATTGTAGAAGCAGAAACATGTCTTTTAGAATAGTAGATGGCTTCTATTTAATAATCCGGTCCTCTTAAAAGTTATATTTTACAAATATTTCGAATTGGTAGGGTCAAAACAAGCATGGAAGAAGAAATTCGAAATCTCTTTCCTTTCCGATGTTCCAATTTGTTTGTCAACGTGGCTTTAATTAATATGGTTCTTCATACAGCCTAATCTGTTGCTATTCTTTGACGTTCTGTATAACAGAAAACTTTAATTAGGAGGCCAGTAATAATTGCAAACCATATGTTTCCTGTAGAGAATATGTCATATTTCACATCTAGAATTCTAGATGGATTCTTTTCCGAAGCATGTAGCCAAGGCTTGAGAAATGTAGGCCTTCTTTGGATTTGAATGGCTCTCTTGGTTCATGTCTGACTTTATATGATATAGGAGATGAGGTATTTGTTTGGAATCTGGATATTGGCTGTAAATTTGACTGGTGAACAATCTGAATCTATCCATTTTTCTTACTGTGCCATGCCGGGTGCTGGAATCAAGAGGAGGATTGAATCGGTGTACTCGATTGACACTGATGTCTGATAAATAAGACGGGGATGATGAATGTAATGCTTCTTGGTTCAGAGTCCTCATGGCTTAAATTGTTATTGGATGTGATCCAATTCTGAGAAATGGTGTTTTGGAGGTAGATGTCAGATCCAGTCTCAATAATGGAGTTTCATGGGTCTTGTTAGTTGGATCAAAGTAGTTATTGATTTTTTACGGCTGCAAGCGGTGTTACAGGATAATGCAGTACAGAAGTGTTTCTAAGGCATGCTTCTTCACTGATCATTTTGTTGGACATTATCACTTTGATTTGTGTGATAATTTCCTTGTACAATTTATTTTAAATATTTTCTGCACATAAACATCTGATTCATGTACCATTTAAATCTGACTCTGTACATTCATGCATCATGCATTTTCTTTCAACAATGCAAACCAGGAGATGGTGTGTCTGTTTTGTTTCATTCAATTTTAAAGACAAAAAATTGTTCTCCAGGTTGTTCTGGTGTTCTCAAATAGTTTGTTGGACTGGACAGTTCATCGGCCATGGGGTCTTTGAGGTAAATGATCTTGTGATCTGGGTTATTAAAGTTTGGTTATAATAAAATGTGCCTCAAGTTCAGATGATTTCCTGCAGAAACGAGCCCCTGCACTTTTGGATAAACCTCGTTCAAGCCTTTATAATGGCTCCCTTCTTTGTGCTGCTGGAGGTATAACTTCTAGTTTAATCTTCTTCTTCGTCATCTGCATGCATTTTTTTAACAATTTGATCTCAAAACTATGGTGGTTATGTTGCCTTGCTTCAGGCTCTTCAAACCTCTTTCGGTTATGAACCGTACCCAGGGTTCCATGCTAGTGTTCAAGCAAAGATTGATGCTGATATGAAAGAGTGGCGAGAGAAGAATCTTAAGTTGCTTAGTTAAACTGGAGTCTTTTCAATAAACATCATTGATCAGTTTATATCCCTTTACCACCAAACAAAATCATGCCACAGCTTCTAAACAATAATCACTGATCAACACCAATGTACCTAGAACTTTATTGTGAGTTGAGTGTATGATATATTTTATTCCCTGTACTTATTTTGTGTTGATAAAGCTTCGAAATAGTATTGGATACGAAATGCATTTCTTCTTTCCTCTTCTCAACCTTGGGAATATCTGTGATAGTTTTTTAATCTCTGTGATTACTCTCGCGAGGGACAGCATCTTTAGCGAAGCTTTTTTAGCTATTTTTAGCCCACTTTTTACCTTTTTTCCCCCTTTACTCACGTGATTCAAGAATACCGGTTTTGTTTTTTATTTTGTAACTCAGATGTGAACTTGTGAGAGAACAACTTCCAGTATCTCAGATGCAATATTTGCGCCGGCATAGTAACTGGAGTAACATGAAATGGTTTTTAACTTTACGAGTGGAGCGGCACAACTCAACTTGAGAACAGGAATGTAATACCAGCTTCTCGCTGTTCAAACCTTAAAACCAATT
>NC_133291.1:7115426-7155084 GCF_005239225.2 Populus alba
CCTTAGAAACAATCAGCCTCCGTATCATTTTTTTTGACAGCAGCGCTTTGTAACAGCAGCAGGTTTGATTTGTTGTTCACACCTGCCCTCTCCCTCCGTGACCGCTGCAGCGCGTTGTCAGCAGCAGTGAACTTACCAGCAGCTGTCCATCCTCCGTTTTTCTTAATCTAAGCACGTTCCAAGAAGTAGCAGCCCAGTGACAGTCACAGCAGTAGCCGTAGAGTACAAGTCAGTTTCAGCCTTGCAGCAGCATTACAAACCTTTCCAGCAGCAGCGTCAGTCTTTTTCAGCAAACAATAGCAAGTTCTTAACATTACAGCAGCAAAAAAAAAAAAGCAGAAGTTCATCTTTTTCCAATGGAAGTAGCTTTTGTCGAATTCGTAGCATTGATAGAATTATTACATTGGCAGTAATTGTTTTTAAAATATCATGCTTTGAGCTTTGAGGTAGCTATCTAAGAGAATGTTTTTGGCCAAATAAAGCCAAAACATTGAAAAACCTTTCTGGACACTGTAATGCTGCATTGCACTTCATCAACTTCATTATATTGCAGTAATATAGTTACGATATCACCCATCTTGACAACTTTCTACTTCACATATTCAAGGCCACTGTCCCGTGATAACAGGTTTACGAGGGATTCCACCTTTGCCAACGGATAGCTTAAAGTGTTTGTCGCACCCCCCAAAAAATAACTATTCAATTACGGGTTCGACTGGCGAAAATTTTTATTTTTTTTGTTCTTTGGAGTCCGCCACCTAGTACTTTTGGTCACTAGGAACCTAACTGGTCTTAGAGATCGGGTACGGAGACTGGTTGCGTAAAGGGAAGGTATTAGCACCCCAAATACGCCCTACCTAAGGTAAGCTGCATTGTTTTATTGTCTGATAAAAAAAACTTAAAGTGTTATTGTACTTCTAGTCGTTGGTCTGTCTATGGTTCAAAGAAAAATCCTCCTCAGTAAGAAGGTCTTTTATCTTATCAGGTAAAATCCTAAACCGTTCTAATGTCCATACCAAAATTTTATTAATAATATTTAGGAATACGTTTACGTATAAATTCGTAATCCCAAATACTAAAAGAAAAAAAAAAAGATTCTTTAGAATTTTTTGAAATATTGGCCTAGTTCTCATGCTTGAATAAACTGGTTATTAAAGCCAAAATGCATGTTAATACATATATTGTTTTGAAAATTTTCTTTGTTGTGTGAAAATATGATGTTATAATATTTATATATATATATTGGAGAGACTAGGCCGTATTTTAAAACAAAAACAATTTTTTTTGGAAAATATTATTTTTTATGCTTTTGACGAAAATCAGATATTTTAATACCGAGCTTGTATCTTTTACGGTATAAAAAATACAACCCAATATTAATCTACTTTGATAAAAATATGCAGAAAAATCAACAAACATTTTTAGGGACTTTTTAGAATTTTTTTGAAAGCAAAAACATTTTTTATTCTGAAAATCTTTGATATTTTGACAAAAACCGGCTATTTTTAACACTGGTTTTGTATCTTACGGTATAAAAATACAAACCAACATTAAACCATTTTGACAAAACTATGCAGAAAAATCAACAATATTTTTTTAAGATGTTTTCAAAATTGTTTTTTCAATTATTATATTATTTATATATATACATATATTATAACATATCATAATATATAAAATATAATATAATATATATATTATATTATGGGGCTGGGCTGACCCAAATAAATGGCCAGGCTCAGCCCAAAAAAAAAACACACGGGCCGACCTCGGCCCAGAACGCAATTGGTGCCGATCTCGGCCCAAGATCTCCTACAGTCTGGGCCCGGACCGCCCAGACTTGCAAGGTTGGGCCAGCATCGGGCTGGTCCCAACACCCTCGGCCCCCAGCGGGGGGGAATTAATTTTCTTCCCCCCGCCTCCTGCATGCAAAACTTTGCATGCAGGAGGCAACGCCTGCTTCGAAAACAAAGGGGAAGAAAAATGTACCTGGCGTGGAGGAGGGCGGTCGTCGGTGGTGCTGCGGTGGCGTGGCTCGTGGGCGGCGGCGCTGCAGCTGTTTTCCAAGCGTTCGGTTCGCTCTCTCTCTCTCCTCCTTTCTCCCTGTTTCGGTTCTCTCTTTTTCTTTTATTTTCAGTTTAATTCCAGTATTCCCTTCTCTTTCTCTCGTGCCTGCTCTCTCTTCTCCTCCCTTCTCGGGTCTCTTTCTCTCTATTCCTCTCGGGGTCCTCTCTCTCTCCTCTCTCTTCCGGTCCTCTCTCGGGTTTTCTTTTTTTTTTTTTTTTCTTCGGTTTTCTTCTATATTTTATAGGGCAGAACGGGTGGGGAGACCATGGTTAGTGCGCCTTCAATCACGCAACGGCTGGTCGGCTCTTTCGGTGGTGGTGGGGGCGAGGAGAGAGACGCGGGAGAATTTTCGAATTTTTCATCTCTGTTGCTGCTAAAACCGGGGGGAGGAAGATGATGAACAGTGTCGTTCAAAAACGACACCGTTCTGCTTTCCCCCCCCTTTTTTTTTTTTTTTTTTGTGTATGAAACGGCGTCGTTTTGAATAAAACGCGCCGTTTCATTTAAATGGCCAAACTTCAAATCAGTCCTCCAAATTCGGTCCCCGCCCTTCTTGTTGGCCGCCTTTTTCACTTTGGTCCTTGGACTCTGATTTATGCAATTGAGCCCCTAATTGATCAATAAACTTCTAATTTCTTCAATTAAGCCCCTGAAAACAATTCCAAACAGCCCCCTCTATCTTTGCGCCTTCTCCAAATTGGTCCCTGGTTTCGGATTTTCACAATTAAGTCCTAATTGGCCCTTAAACTTCAATATTTATGCAAATTGAGCCCCTGATTTGACCAATAAATTCCCAAAAAATATATTTTGCCCCAGAACTTAAATTTCTCCAAATAAAGCCCAAATTGACTTAAAAATCAATTTTTCTTGCAATCAAATCTTCTATAAATTCAAATAAAAAACCAATTAAGTCCATAAAAATTCAATTAAGTCCATAAAAATCCAAATTTGGGCTTTCTCCTCAAAATTCAAATTTTCCTTCTCAATAGGCTTCCATCCTTCAAGAATATACTGTTCAAAAAATTCAATCCTTGTATTTTTAAATTCCTTGACCAATTTTCTGACTATTTTCCGAGCGTTTCTGCCTCCTGTTATTTTTTCTAACCTCTTTTGGCTATTTATTTTATTTTTCATGGGGACCCAAAAATGGGTTACGACAGATGCCCCCTCTTTATAATACTTACGGAGCATAGGTTTTGCGCAAGTAAGTGTTATAAAGATAAACCCAAAACGGAACTCCCGAAACTGATCTGGTCGAAGCTTGATTGATCTGAAACTTTGTCCTTTATAACAATCCTCCTAGCCCCAAAAAACCATGATCGAAACTTAGTCATCTCGAGATCCTTATCCAGCGATCCTCTGAATTCTTACTTTAGTTTGATCAATATGAAAATCCATCCGAGATCTCATCTGGTGATCTCCTTTAACCTGGAACCCCATTGGCGATTCCTTTACCCATAATCAATACAAAAAATGTGTGTATGGTCTCATTATGATGGGTGACCTGCCCGAGTGGAAAGGGAAAGAGTGGTCTTATTCTTTGGGTGACCTACCCAGGGGAAGAATGGCCTCATTATTATGGGTGACCTACCCAGGTAAAAAAAGATGGAGAATGGTCTCATTCTTATGGGTGACCTACCCAGAAAAAATATGGTCTCATTGTGATGGGTGACCTACCCAGAAAAAGAAAGAGTGGTCTTATTCTTTGGGTGACCTACCCAGGGGAAGGAATGGCCTCATTCTTATGGGTGACCTACCCAGATAAAAAAAAATGGAGAAGGGTCTCATTCTTATGGTGACCTACCCAGAAAAAAATATGGTCTCATTGTGATGGGTGACCTACCCAGAAAAAAAAAAAATATGGTCTCATTGTGATGGTGACCTACCCAAGAAAAACGATGGTCTCATTGTATGGGTGACCTACCCAAGAAAAATGATGGTCTCATTGTATGGGTGACCTACCCAAGAAAAAAAGATGGTCTCATTGTATGGGTGACCTACCCGAGAAAAATGATTGTCTCATTGTATGGGTGACGAACCCAAGAAAAGTGATGGTCTCATTGTATGGGTTGACCTACCCAAGAAAAATGATGGTCTCATTTATGGGTGACCTACCCAGGGGGAATATGATGGTCTCATTGTATGGGTGACCTACCCAGGAAAAATGATTCTTAGTAAACTCCATGCTTTTTTAAGAAATGGTTTCAATATGAAGAGTCCCTTCTGGCGACCTTCCTTGATGAATGTCGAGGTACGAGATCCCTTCTGGCGATCTCAAATAACTTGGAATCCCATCTAGCGATTCCTTTTATTCAAAGCTGAAATATTAGGTCCCTTCTGGCGACCTTCATCGAAATATGAGATCCCTTCTGGCGATCTCCTTTAGCCAAACAACTTGGAATCCCATCTGGCGATTCCTTTTATACAAAAGCTGAAATTTGATGGTACCTTCTGGCGACCTCCATTGATGAATATCGAAAAACGAGACCCCTTCTGGCGATCTCGAACAACTTGGGATCCCATCTGGTGATTCCTTTTATTCAAAACTGAAATATGAGGTCCTTTCTGGCGACCTCCATTGAAATACGAGATCCCTTCGGCGATCTCAACAACTTGGAATCACATCTGGCTATTCCTTTTTACCGAATGCTATCGATGTCGTTCTTCCTGCTGGCAGGGTTTGAAAACCATTATCTTCTCTTCTTGTTGTTCTAGAATCAACTCAATGATTCTTTTCTTCGTCCATAATCTTGTTGGAATGCGCTAAGATCTCCTCCCTGTAACGATCCAAAAAAAAACATATATGCAATGATTTATGATTAGATGCAATGCATGCATTCGTACCTGGTTTTGAAACATAGGCCCCATCCTCTTCTTCTAGTTCATGGGACTCCCTCTTAACATGAACTTGCTTTTGAAGTCGTATGCTGGATTCATCTCTCGTGTTGCCTATCATATTCTTGGAGAAAAAGTCTTTGACTTTCTTCAAGTAGTCCTTTTCTCAAAATGTATGACTTGTATTTGCCTCTTTGTCATGCTTTTGTCAAATGCTTTAGCTTGGTTTCAAATCGTAAAACTTTTCATAAAACATCCCGTCTTGCCCCCTAGTACAGGGTGCGATATTAGTCTGGGTTTTTATATAGAGAAGCAATTCATTCAGCCGTGATAAACTTTTTTAGTGATTTTTTTTTTATTTCAAAATGCCATTGTTATGGTTGATAAACTCTATTCTTTTAAAAGACAATTACAAAGTGACCACTTAAACATTTATCCATGCTATCAGAGATAGGGTTGTACTTTTAGGGTTAGCTTTTCTTAAATTTCATATTAAACCATTTTATTGATACTTTATTTGTAACCACTCAAATTTGTTAAAAAAATGCATAAACTCATCATTTATTTAAAGAAAAAGTAAGCTCAAAGACAAACATAAAAAATCTGGCTGACAATATGAGCTCTGAATGCTCACTAGAGAAAATAAAAGCAAAGACAAAAGCAAATGACAAAAACATGCTAAGGCAAATAAAGTTGTTTTACATTTTGAAAACTACGAGAAGTTCTTGGGTCAACCCGTTCTGAAACTTCTTCTAGTGTGTGGAAAGTCAACCGAGGCAATGCTTCATCTTCCTTCCCCACTTGCATTTCCTTGTCTTCTCCTTCGATCTCGCCTTCTTCATTATTGACGACTCTTGACCAAGGTTTTTCCAACCTTTATCCCCTATCACTTTTGTCATGACCAGGCAATGGATTTAAACTGATATTGGTGCATCTTCAAATGACACCCATCCTATCTTGATGAGCTTCAACAACTTGTTCTTGAAACCATAGCACGTTTCAAGACAATGCCCGGGAATACCAGCATGGTACTCGCAAGTCAACTCGGGCTTATATACCAGATGGGGAATGGTGGTTGTAGTGGTAATGTAGGATAGGAGCTATTTGTCCAATGCTTAGTAGTTTGGCATATATATCCTTCAGAGGCATGGGTAATGGCGGTAGTTGTTCTGAAATGTATCTTGTGTTTGGTCGTTGGTGGTTGTTTTGGGTGTTTGACTGGCCATTTGCTCGATTAGGGGAAAAAGGTTTGTTAAAGTTTATGTGGGCCACATGAGAGGTAGGTATTTGTGGGTCATATGAATCTGATATCTTGTCATTGGACCCACCTTCGAAGTTGTTAACGGGACCTTTCATTTTTCTTCCGAAAAAACCATTTGTCTCCAATGGCTCAATTATGCGTCCAGCTTTAATCCCTTGCTCTATTCTTTCCGCTATGTGTACAGCATCATAGAAATGTTGAGATGAGCTTCTCATTAAATGCTCATAGTAGGGTGCCTTGAATGTATTGGCGAACAAATTCACCATCTCCGTTTCTATTAAAGGGGTTGCACATACATGGCCTCGTCCCTCCATCTTTGCGCATAAGCCCTTACTGATTCTTGGCTTCTCTTTTCCATTGACATAAGGCTCGTTCGATCTGGAGCAATTTCCAAATTGAACTTGTATTGCTTAAGGAAAGCCTCAACTAAATCCTTCCATTTCTTGATCTTGGCATTATCCAACCTCATGTACCAACTTAGCGCCGACCCCGATAGACTGTCTTGGAAAAAGTAGATCAATAACTTATCGTCATGAATCACCTCAGCCATCTTATTGCAATAAGATCGAAGGTGAGTGTTTGGGCATTCCAACCCAGTGTACTTTATAAACTCCGGTATCCTAAATTTTTTTGGTATCGTGATGTTTGGTACCAAGCATATTTCAGATGCTCGCATGGGGTCAAACCAGTCATTTCCCTCGACTGCTCTTAACCTTTCTTCCAAGGCTGATATCTTGTCATCATTCATAAATCCGGTGGACCTATTATCGGAAGGCCCTTCCACAGTGATGTGAGCTTGAGGGGGCTGGATGGGAATGGTAGGTGCAAAGTGCTGCCCCGTCACTGAATCTGCCCCCAAGTTCTGAGATGCCCCCGGAACATGAACTAATGGTGCTCCTATATGTGGTTGGGTAGATGTTCCCTCCCCATTCTTGGCTCTTAAAAGTTGCTCAAGCAGACTCGTTAGTCGAGAAACTTCATTTTTCACAGATTCCAACTCGGTCTGGTAGTGCGACTCTAATTGAGCTCTTTCTTCGTTTTCCATTCTTGATCTGGACCGGGTTTGGTGGACTCTGGATGTAGGACCTATGTTTCACGATCTGTAATGCATATGATAACAAAATGCGTGATGAAAATGTGATGCACAAGTGATGTGCGATGAGTATATCCTTATTGATCTTGATGCAAATAAGATACATAACCTAAGGACAAGCTCTATTTATTAAGTGAGAGTGGGTAGTTTTTTCTATCTAGTCTTGAAGGTTCTCATATCTGCCCAGTGACATTCTTCATAAAGAAGTATGGGGGCGTTGCAAGGAACAGTTAAGACACGTATGCCCACCATTACCAAGCAGGCACTCAGATATGAGTTGGGTGTTTCACGCATTTAAACCCTGACCAATAGTCTTAGGGTAAATCGCTAATTCCCCACTTAACTTAAAGTTTGTGTGTGCTTTTCAAAATTAAGGCAAGTGATGCATGAAACAAATATATACAATGCATGAATAATATGCGTAAAATAAAAAACAAATATGCAAATAAACGGAAAGGCATATTAACAATAAACACATAAAAACAAAAACAAATCAGACAAAAACAAAGCTTAGTCTACAAGGTCCCCAGTGGAGTCGCCATTCTGTCGCACCCCCCAAAAAATAACTATTCAAATTACGGGTTCGACTGGCGAAATTTTTTATTTTTTTTGTTTCTTTGGAGTCGCCACCTAGTATTTTGGTCACTAGGAACCTAACTGGTCTTAGAGATCGGGTACGGAGACTGGTTGCGTAAAGGGAAGGTATTAGCACCCCAAATACGCCCTACCTAAGGTAAGCTGCATTGTTTTATTGTCTGATAAAAAAAACTAAAGTGTTATTGTACTTCTAGTCGTTGGTCTGTCTATGGTTCAAGAAAAATCCTCCTCAGTAAGAAGGTCTTTTATCTTATCAGGTAAAATCCTAACCGTTCTAATGTCCATACCAAAATTTTATTAATAATATTTAGGAATACGTTTTACGTATAAATTCGTAATCCCAAATACTAAAAGAAAAAAAAAAAGATTCTTTAGAATTTTTGAAATATTGGCCTAGTTCTCATGGCTTGAATAAACTGGTTATTAAAGCCAAAATGCATGTTAATACATATATTGTTTTGAAAATTTTTCTTTGTTGTGTGAAAATATGATGTTATAATATTTATATATATATATTGGAGAGACTAGGCCGTATTTTAAAACAAAAACAATTTTTTTTGGAAAATATTATTTTTTATGCTTTTGACGAAAATCAGATATTTTAATACCGAGCTTGTATCTTTACGGTATAAAAAATACAACCCAATATTAATCTACTTTGATAAAAATATGCAGAAAAATCAACAACATTTTTAGGGACTTTTTAGAATTTTTTTGAAAGCAAAAACATTTTTTATTCTGAAAATCTTTGATATTTTGACAAAAACCGGCTATTTTTAACACTGGTTTTGTATCTTTACGGTATAAAAATACAAACCAACATTAAACCATTTTGACAAAACTATGCAGAAAAAATCAACAATATTTTTTTAAGATGTTTTCAAAATTGTTTTTTCAATTATTATATTATTTATATATATACATATATTATAACATATCATAATATATAAAATATAATATTAATATATTATATTATGGGCTGGGCTGACCCAAATAAATGGGCCAGGCTCAGCCCAAAAAAAAAAAACACACGGGCCGACCTCGGCCCAGAACGCAATTGGGCCGATCTCGGCCCAAGATCTCCTACAGTCTGGGCCCGGACCGGCCCAGACTTGCAAGGTTGGGCCAGCATCGGGCTGGCCCAACACCCTCGGCCCAGCGGGGGGAATTAATTTTCTTCCCCCCCGCCTCCTGCATGCAAAACTTTGCATGCAGGAGGCAACGCCTGCTTCGAAAACAAAGGGGGAAGAAGAAAATGTACCTGGCGTGGAGGAGGCGGTCGTGGTGGTGCTGCGGTGGCGTATGGCTCGTGGCGGCGGCGCTGCAGCTGTTTCCAAGCGTTCGGTTCGCTCTCTCTCTCTCCTCCTTTTCTCCCTGTTTCGGTTCTCTCTTTTTCTTTTATTTTCAGTTTAATTCCAGTATTCCCTTCTCTTTCTCTCGTGCCTGCTCTCTCTTCTCCTCCCTTCTCGGGTCTCTTTCTCTCTATTCCTCTCGGGGTCCTCTCTCTCTCCTCTCTCTTCCGGTCCTCTCTCGGGTTTTCTTTTTTTTTTTTTTTTCTTCGGTTTTCTTCTATATTTATAGGGGCAGAACGGGTGGGAGACCATGGTTAGTGCGCCTTCAATCACGCAAACGGCTGGTCGGCTCTTTCGGTGGTGGTGGGGGCGAGGAGAGAGACGCGGGGAGAATTTTCGAATTTTTCATCTCTGTTGCTGCTAAACCGGGGGAGGAAGATGATGAACAGTGTCGTTCAAAACGACACCGTTCTGCTTTCCCCCCCTTTTTTTTTTTTTTTTTTTTGTGTATGAAACGGCGTCGTTTTGAATAAAACGCGCCGTTTCATTTAAATGGCCAAACTTCAAATCAGTCCTCCAAATTCGGTCCCCGCCCTTCTTGTTGGCCGCCTTTTTCACTTTGGTCCTTGACTCTGATTTATGCAATTGAGCCCCTAATTGATCAATAAACTTCTAATTTCTTCAATTAAGCCCCTGAAACAATTCCAAACAGCCCCCTCTATCTTTGCGCCTTCTCCAAATTGGTCCCTGGTTTCGGATTTTCACAATTAAGTCCCTAATTGGCCCTTAAACTTCAATATTTATGCAATTGAGCCCCTGATTTGACCAATAAATTCCCAAAAAATATATTTTGGCCCCAGAACTTAAATTTCTCCAAATTAAAGCCCAAATTGACTTAAAAATCAATTTTTCTTGCAATCAAATCTTCTATAAATTCAAATAAAAAACCAATTAAGTCCATAAAAATTCAATTAAGTCCATAAAAATCCAAATTTGGGCTTTTCTCCTCAAAATTCAAATTTTCCTTCTCAATAGGGCTTCCATCCTTCAAGAATATACTGTCAAAAATTCAATCCTTGTATTTTTAAATTCCTTGACCAATTTTCTGACTATTTTCCGAGCGTTTCTGCCTCCTGTTATTTTTCTAACCTCTTTTGGCTATTTATTTTATTTTTCATGGGGACCCAAAAATGGGTTACGACAGTGTTGGTGGGAGAAACCACTGGTGGTGGCTTTGAAACACTCAGAGGGGATAAAACACACTGTTTTATTACACAAAACCGAAGCTTACAAATCAACACAAAAGCTTAACAATTACACGCCCTCTCTCTCTCTATTCTTTTACTAGTGTTCCTCTCAATTCTCTCCACACATATAACATAAGCTGGGCACTCTATTTATACACGAAATCAAAATAAGAAAATTCAACCTTCAAGTGTGAAGGCGGCTGGCGGCTGTGGCAGCTGTGGGGGCGGCTGGCGGCTGCGGCTGGTGGCTGGCGGCTGGTCGGTTGGTGGCTGGTCGGTGGCAGCTGGTGGTTGCCTTCCTTGACCATCTAGAGGTTGAGTTTAATTCAACAAATCTCCCCTTTAAACTCAATCGAGAGATATCATGCCAAGCATGAACACTTCTCTCTTCAATGCCTTCTCTCTGCTTGTAGCCTTTATCCACTAATTTGGCTTTCGTCTTGTAGACCCTTTTGACACCTATTGCTTTCTTCTTTTCTGGTGGGTCCTTATCTGCATGGAAACAAAATAGAGTTGTATCTTCCATAACCTGAGTGGTATCGTACAACTCTTCAAGATTCCGCATCTTTCTTGGTCCTTCTGACGAGGATGCTGATGGTGGTGTTGATGATGATGCTCCTGGTGTGTTCCTCCTGTTGAATACAGGGAATCTGTGTACCGGACTTTGTGGTTCAGCTGCTGGCACAATTGGTTCTTTTGCAGGTACAATCGGTTCTTCGACAAGTACTGTTGGTACTTCTTCACCTTCAAGGATCAAATCAAGATTGATCCATTTGATTGCTTCTTGATCATCACCATTCCATTGCCAAGATTTATCTTCTTCAAAGATAACATCTCTACTCGTAATCACCTTCTTTGTGATGGGATTATACAGTCTGTATCCCATCCTTCTTTCACCATATCCGACAAAGATGCATTTCTCGCTCTTATCATCGAGCTTTCTCCTTCTTGCATCTGGGATCTTTGCATATGCCACACAACCAAAGACTCGTAGATGAGTAACACTTGGTTTGTGACCACTCCATGCTTCTTCTGGAGTAATACCTTGCAAACTTCTGGTTGGGCAGCGATTCAACAGATACACTGCACATGATACAGCTTCAGCCCAGTATTGCTTGGGCAGCTTCTTTGCTTTGAGCAAACTTCTGCCCATGTCAAGAATCGTGCGATTCTTCCTTTCTGCTACACCATTCAGCTGTGGTGTATAAGCTGGCGTTGTCTGATGTCTGATGCCTTGTTGTGTACAGAAGGCTTCAAAATCATTGGCTGTATATTCTCCTCCTTGATCAGATCTCACTGTTCTGATCGTATAACCAGTTTGCTTCTCCACAATTGCTTTAAAATCTTTAAAACAATTGAATACTTCTGACTTCCTCTTCAGAAAGTATATCCACGTCTTTCTACTAAAATCATCAGTAAAAGTGAGGAAGTACCTATTTTGTCCAGTCGACATAGGCGTGATTGGGCCACACACATCTGTGTGTACTAATTCCAGTGGCCTCTTTGCTCTCCAGTTGACTTCTTTAGCAAAACTGGATCTGTGATGTTTGCTGAGGACACAACTCTCACAGACTTCATCTGGATGATCAATGTGAGGCAAACCTTTGACCATCTTCTTGCTTGCTAGCATCTTCAAACTCGTGAAATTCAGATGTCCAAGCCTCAGGTGCCAAAGCCATTCTTCACTGTTGGTGATGGCGCTCAAACACCTTGCTGCATCATACTGGATGTTCAAAGGAAACATCCTGTTCTTGGACATTTTCACGTAGGCCATTAATCTCCAATTGTTGTCTCTAATTGCCAGATGACAATTCTCCGAGTAAAAAGTATAGCCTCTCTCCAAAAGTTGACCTAAACTGAGTAGGTTCTGTTTTATGGCTGGGACATAATACACATCGGCGATGTAGCTGGAATCGCCATTCTTCATCTTGACTGGGATGTTGCCTTTACCTTTGAATGGAACCTTTGTGGTATCTCCAAAAGTAACTAGACCTTGCTTGGTCTCATCTAGATTACTAAATAACTCTCGGTAGCCGCACATGTGATTGCTGGCTCCAGTATCTAGATACCATATGTCCTCCTTTTTCTTATCAAGTCCTTGTTGGACAAGAAATGCAGTTTCTTCTCTGTCATCCTTCTCTACATAGTTGGCTTGCTCACGTATCTCCAACGGAGCTTTTCTTCTGCATTCAATGCTATAGTGCCCAAATTGATTGCAACTATAACATTTGATATTCCTCTTGTCACGGTTATTGTAACCGCCTCCTCTTCCTCTAGGAGTGAATGCTTGTTGTCCTCGGCCTCCTCTGGTGGTGTTTCTGCCACCAACAAGCCTCCTTCTTTGACTCTCACATGGCAGCCATCTTCTTTGACAAGGCAGCCACATAATTGGCAATATTCCAACATAAAGGACCACTGTTTCCCAAGACCATCTATTGCCTGGGACTCGATTGCACTTTTCCCTTCAAGCTCGGGGAAAAAGCGTAGACATCTTGTAGGGGCGCTCAGTCTATCCTCTATGTCAGTGCGAGACAAACTTTTGGAGAAGAGCTTGGTAGGTTTGACGTTCGTCGACATTTGGTGAGTGCTAATATATATCCTCGTCGAACTGTTTGCTACTGTCCGAACCAGTGGAGATCAATGCTTGGTGGTCTGATTGTTTCGGCTTCTTAATTTTGTTAAAAAGAAAGAGGATTAGTGGAGCGTTATTGTGTATTTATTAATTCCCAATGATTGTATTCTATCTTTAATTGCGAAGATCGGTTGCATTAATGTTCTACTTTGACTCCGGTTTTTTTAGTCATAATCTATCTTTTACACAGTTTTTCCTCACTGGTTTATTGAATTCGAGGTTCAAAACATATTTGTTCCTCCTTTAACAAAGAATTGCAGATATAAAGGCAAGGACCATTTCATAACCTCAGGGTACCGACTGCTCGAAAATTTTACTACCAGATGAAAGTGAAACAATTGCAGCTATCTAGGGAGTAGGCTATCGATGATCACGCCAAGTGCCAACAGAGTGGATTGACATGATATGACACGAGTTTGCCCTTTAATTGATAGAATCCATGGTCCCCAGAACTCATCTACTTTTTACAGCCTGGGTGTTAGGTGGCCTTTCCAGATTATAATTGACGAAGAGAAAGTTGTTGGTCTAATCACAACCTTGAAATTAACATCCCATAACAAGCGTTTTTTCTTCTCTGATTCTTTCTTTCGTGGCTGTTAAATGTGGCATTCGTCTAATCAAAGGCAAAATTAAAATCTTAATTAATTGTAGTGACCTGAAGCAAATTTGTACAAGTTTGTATAGAGACAGATTCTATTACTGTATTCGGTGGTTATCTGGAAATCTTCGAGATTGATTTTATTGTATCTGATATTTTTGCAGAAAAAGTGGTTGATGAAGTTGATGCCTGACAATCTTAAGCAAGGTTTGTTGTCTTTTGAGGCAAAAGCTGACGAAAATTTTGTATTTTTTATAGAGTATTTTAAAATAAATTAGTGAAATAACACACTTTAAGTGGTTGTGTTTATAAAAATGAAATAAAAGGTTGTGCTCATGGATGAATCAACGCAACCCTCAAAAAAAGAAAATTGAAGGACCGTCTTGAAAGGATTAGCTCAGTCCCTTTATTTTTTTTTTTATCCTTTAATATTTAGTTAAAAATAAATTAGACTTCATCAAATGAATTCAGTAATTTCTTTTTACTTTTTAACCTTTAATATTAGATTTGTTAAAAGTGGGACTTCATAAATTTTTAATTATTTGTTTTTTATAAATTTATCATAATCTCGTGACTCATATTGCAAGTTTAACAAGTGAACCCGAGTTATTATATTTTTTCTGCTTAATTTTTTTTTATCATTCAATATTTAGTTGGTTGAAAATTAAATTTCATAATTTTTTTATCTGTTTTCTATGAGATTATTCTAATCTCATGATATGAATTGCAAATTTAACATATTGACCTTAATTGAATTTTTTATTTCTTAAATCTTTTCTAATTGAGTATTTTTTTTTATTTGGGATTCATAATTTCTTCTAAGATTAATTTGAATAGAGTGATCAACATGTCATAGTTTTAATATATTTTTTAAAAATATTATTCAATATATCGTCATATAAATAGTTAAAAAAGATGTCATCAAATATGTAACATATTTTCTAGTGTATGATTAAACTTAATTTTTGTATTGAAAAAATACATCAACAATACTTGTATAATTGTTTTTACATTAAAAATAAATCAACTTGTCCAACAACGCAACACATGCCAGCTATCTGGATAGTCTTAACTTATGTGTGATTTAACAGACGAGAAAAATATAGCAAGCATACATGGTTAATCTGGAAAAAGAGAGTTAAATTTGTCCTTACAGAACAAAATAAGTTTCCAATTACTCTTGACATCTCTAATTATGTCAATTTAAGTCTCGAATGAAGTCAATCTTTAGGTAATTTGTTTTTTATCAATTTATCTTTTCAAACATAAAATACGAATTATGACACAATTCACGCGCAAAAAATTGTTAGGATACACATCACAATTTGAAAGAGTAACTAATTGAAAAATAAATCTTTATTTGAGATTTAAATTAGTATAATTAAAAACATAGCAATTAATTGTCAGACGT
Organism: Populus alba; assembly: GCF_005239225.2. Taxonomy (NCBI): domain Eukaryota; kingdom Viridiplantae; phylum Streptophyta; class Magnoliopsida; order Malpighiales; family Salicaceae; genus Populus; species Populus alba. Next base: position 7,130,460 of record NC_133291.1, read on the forward strand.
TCCCTAGCACGAAGGAGGTGACTGGGTCCTTGTTCTATATATATATATATATATATTATAATTGCCTTTCACTGTTGAGTAAAAAGGATGCCAGAGTGTAGGGGACCATACATTAACTTATGACGAGTCATATTTTGTACTGCAAAGATGCTACCCTTAAAACAACCGAGCACCAAGTCTCTCTCTCTGTCTGTCTGTATGTAGGCCCTGTAGGCCAAGCGCACATGCCGAAGGTATACCTACGTGTGCATCATCGAGAGGATTGAGGAGTTGTTTTTTTAATTTTCTTTTTTTAAAAAATATATTAAAATAATTTTTTTATTTTTAGAAATTTATTTTTAATATTAATATATTAAAAAGATTTAAAAATATAAAATATTAATTTAAATCTAAAAAGAATTTAAAATATTTTTAAAAGTATAGTTAGATCTTGGTGCCAGACACCACCTTGATACACGAGCCAATCTCACTCTAGTCCCTTTCAAAATTCAACGTCAAGAAGTATTTGAAAACGAATTTCATGAGGCTGCTTGCTTGTCGAAATAACGTAAAGTATCCCATCTATTTCCCACAAATTGGTTTGGAAACCAAAAAGTAATAATTAAAAGACAAGTTTTTAAAAAGTATAATAGGGTGGTAGAGGGTTTAAGATGTTCATAATAGGTTTGAAGTTCGAGTCAGAGCATATATTTTTTATAAAAACTTGAAATAATTATAATTTTACTTACTCATCTGTATTTATAAAATATATTTTTCAGAGAGTAGATTTCCTCGAATAAAAAGAAAAAGAAAAAGAAGTTCCTCTTCGAGAAAACGAAATAAATCGAAGAAGAATTCACACGCACACGACCAGAGTCATATTCTGAATAAAGAAATAATTTTAAGCGAAGAAAACATGAAATTAAGGACGTGTGGGCCGGTTCAAGCACATGGGCCTGCAGAGTTCAGTCTAATACTTCCAAGATACATTTTCATTGTTAAAAAAAGTCAAACATGCCAATTATATAATTTTTCAATGAAAAAAATACCTCTGTGATGCTCAGACTGTAAACCAGTAAGGGCTAGAGAGTAGATTTTAAAAGTTTTTTGAGAAAAGAGACTAGCATTTCGAAAATCGACATCCATGATGAACAACAAAGGTGGCCATCCTGACGTGGATATCAACTCGAGAAAAGTTCTCATAATGACTGAAAAATCCACATGAAAAATTTTTCCTCTGCGCAGCAAAAGTTAGCAGGAAGGAAGGGTTCCTATACAAAGTTACTAGAGCACAAAAACTAATTATTTATTAAATCTGCGAAGACCCTCAATCAGAAGTCCTATGTAATGTGCATATCAGCGTCGACCGCACCGCTCGGTGCAAGCAAACTGGAACCTCGGTAGAGCAGTCCGTGTTTATTTTCCAGCTAAGGTTGTCCTCTTAACAAATCTCCCTTTCATCCTGGGCCTCTTCTCTGCATTCAATTTCCTGACCTCGTATCTTATTTTCTTGGAGAACAGTCTTGTTCTCCGCTTCTCTCTATACCTGGATACTCTTGCCTCTCGCCCTCCATCCACCATTGCAGGGTGTGCCCCTAGTCCACTGATCATATCTCCATAAGGATGATGAAGTTGGGCTCCACAAACACCCTGGAAGTGACGATATTACAATTGCAGTCAATCATCAACTCATCAAGTGGTTCAAAGTTCAAATCACATTACGCAAGCAAGTCAGAGAAAACGGCAGATAAATGAGACATTGAAACCACTAAATTATCAGGCAAATTCGGTTCTCCACTCATAGACTACGGACTGAATGATCATACAAATTTACACCATGAACTTTCAAATAAACAGAGAAAAACCGTGATAATAGAATAAGAAAAAACTTTTTCTTTTTTGGTTAAAGAGAACAGAGAAAAACGATTGTGTCCCGTAATATGATTATTTCATTAGGTAAAGCCGAATTCATCTAACAATTTCTCCAAAACAATATATTCTCCCTTTTTTATTTGTCCAGAAAAAGGAAATGAGAAGTAACTACAGAATTTGTAATTAAATAATGTACAAAACACACACCGATGTTGAATCGCGATATTCTATTTTAGTATTCTAGTGGGTTAAAAATAAAACAAATTACCAGCAATGGAAAAAAAAAAACCTACCATGCAGTCAGGCCAACATTCATCAGGGTCGAAATCTGGCCTGTTACCATTGGTCCAAGGAGACCCTTGGCTTGCCCAAGCAGTCATGACAGCCTCATAATCCAGACTCAGCAGTATCTTCCTCTTTGCACCATCATCATCTTCATATTCTCCCCTGGTGTCCTTCAAGTCTCCCTCTTCAATCCCTACCTTCTCATCTTCCTCTCCACAAGTTGCAGGAGAGTTAAAGTCAAAGCTCAACTCAAAAAACGGGCCTTTTGCCGTGTCAGTCTCAATACCAGCATGACATTTCCTAACAGCTTTTCTTTCCACGCCTGCATTCTCTTCATCTTCAACCTTCACCTTTCCGTTCCACAATGGAAACCCCTTCACCTCGAACTCCTTTTCTTCTTTACAATCCATAAGTCCCAGCTCTTCCATCCCAAAAGACTCATTTTCAAGACCCCTGCCAAGCAAACTCTCCATATCAGCTGCAAACTCTGCAAGATCCATATCAGATGGAAGAAATCCAGGCAAGCTCTCAACATCTCTCCTTTCAATAGCACCTATCAAAATCTTTGATTCAACTCCATTAGAATCAGCAACTCTTTGATCATTACAATCATTACCACCAGCTGGCGCTTCATTTGAGATTGTTGTTGAAGCACATAAATCGGCAACAAAAGGGTCAAAGATTGGAACCCTATAAAGTAGATGCTCCTCTTCATTATCTTCATGCGATATTTCATCTGAACCCACTTCTGGTACGAGTGGAATTGGAATATTCCTTATCGTTTCTGCAATTTTTGATGGAGACACTGGCTTGCCATGTCTTGGTGTCCTGGCTTTTCTAGTGAACCCTCCATGCCATGATGGCACAGAATTCTCCTTTGAACATAGGTCCAAAGATTTAAGTGATGCAGTCTTTAAGCGAACCCTTTCATGTCTACGCGCTAATGGGTTCGCAGAGTGGACTGAAGAGTCACAGGCTTGGCAAAGAAATGCATCATCAGCTGCACAGTACCATCTAGCACGCTTTTTTATACAACTATCACAGGCTCTAGCAGTTTTGCCACCAACAGCGATGGCCGAACTTTTGTTACAAATCATGAGGCTGTTGTGGTTTTATTCAAGAAACAAAATTTGAAGCCAAAAACAAGGGAGAGCGAGAAAATCAAATCGATAAAAGCTTGAGAATCGAGCAAAAGGATTCCCAGAAATTATTGGGTCTCTGGGACTTGTCTTTTAATTATTACTTTTTGGTGATGTGTTTTCTGAGTTGCTGTACCTTACAGTGGCTCGATAATTCGAGTATATAGGGGGTGTGACCCGCAAGGAGCGCTTTTGCGGTCCGATTAGCAGCAGTGGGCTTTCTTTATTTGTTTTTGGATGCACTCTTGAGGAGTTCTCCACGTTGAAAGCTATTTGCACTTTTGGACCTCAACAATTCCTTATCTGAATTTTAATTGGTTGAGTTTGTAAGGAATCATCCTATTTTCGGTGTTCTGATTGGCTGCCAATCATGTCAACGGATTTCTGGTGGGGTCAATAGAGCTCGTAAGGATGAGAATGGGTCTTCTTCACCCCATCTTCAGTTCTCTCCTCTCTGGTTTGTCTGCACTTGGAGTAGTATTTTGGGTTTTTTTTTTTTTACTTCTTTTTCTAAATAAAAAGATTTCACACTTCAGTGTTATAATTTTTTATTTTTTACTTTATTCTTTAACATTAAATTATTTCCAAAATTATACTTTATAATTTCTTATGTTTTTTTTTATGAGTTATTTATCGATTTTATACATTTAGTTTTTATTTTTCATTTCAACATTCGAATTAACAAAAATAATTAAACCTTCAACTAACAAAAATACTTAAAGGAGTTGATTACTTCATAGTTGTACTCTCAAAACATTATTTATATGGTTTTTTGCTTTTTTTTATTTAGTTGTTTTTTTAAAAAAAAATGTAACCCTTAAACAACATAGTCTTTATATATATATATATATATATATCCTCCAGTTTAGAGATTATGCATTGTAAAAAAAATTTATATTAAGTTATATCTCATGCATTTAGTTTTTTATTTTAATTTCAACTTTTTATTAACAAAAAAACTAAAGGTACAATTAATTCACTATAGCCATGCACGCTCACATAGAAATAATGTTTTGTGTTTTTCTCTTTTCTTCTTATTTAGTTGTTTTTTTGTTTCAATATTACTTTTCAACAATATTATTATTATTAAAATATTTAAATTATTTTTTTCAATTATATCCTTTAATATTGGATTATTTTAGAAATTGTGCTTTATATTATTTTTAGTCCTTTTATGTTGAGTTATATACCAAACTCGTGGGTTTAGATTGTTTTTCTTTTTTCGATTTCAACTTTCAACACTAAATATTTTGAAATTGAAACTTCATAATTTATTTATTTATTTTTATGGGGTTATTATAATCTTATGACTCGAGTTGCAAGTTTGATACGTTAACTTGAGTTGATTTAAGTTAATTTTTTTTTAATTCATCATTCAACTTTAGGTTGATTAGGAATTGACTTTCATCATTTATCTTGTTTTTTCTTCTTCTTTTTTTTCTCCTTTCTTTGTTTTTGCATCTTTTTTTTTTTGTAAAAATATTAATTTACTTTTAAATTTTGGCTTTTAACATTTAATTGGTTGCGAATTGAGATTTGTAATTTTTTTTACTTGCTTTCTATTATGTTATTCTGGTCTCATGACTTGGATAATAGGTTTGTCGAATCAACCCGTACTGCCTTTGGTTTTTTTTTTTTTGTATTTTTAAATTGTTTCTTTTATTATTTTGTTCTTTAATAACAAGTCCGTTTAGAGTTGGACTTCATAATTTCTTTTTACAGGGTAGTCCTATTATCATAACTTATGTTGCAAGTTTAGTTGTTGGGAATTGAACTTTGTGATTTTTTTTTTTATTAAGTTATCTTAGTCTTATGACTTGAGTTGCACGTTTGTTGGGTTAACTTGGGATGACTCGATTATTATTTATTTTCAATTTTATTATTCAATAATGATGGTTGAGATATGGGCTTTGTATGTTTTTTCAATTTCCTTTCTAAGAAGTAATCTCGTTTTCATGACTTGAACCATAGGTTTGGTTGGTTGAGAGCTTCATAATTTTTTTTTATTTTGCTTTCTATTAAATTATTTTGATCTCATGATCTTAGTTATAGGTTTGTTTGATTAACCTAGATTAAATCATATTTTATTAAAATGGTTTCTTATTTGATTTTGTCATTTAATAATGAGTTGGTTTAGATATAGGATTTCTAAATGCTTTCAAAGTGCCTTATGTTAGCCATCCCATTCTCACGACTATATTCATGGATTTAGCATGTGTTTTCGGGTTGACTCAAGTTGGTTTTTTTTTTTAATTGATTTTTTAAAAAAGTTCTTTCAATATTTTTGCTTATTAAAAATTGAACTTTCTATTTTTTTTTTTTTTACTTTACTTTTGATGGGATTATCGCGTTCTCATGATGCTGGTTATAAACTTTACAAGTTAGCCATGATTGGTCTGAATCGATTTGACATGTCATTATTTTAATATTTAAAAAATAAAATAATATTTTCTGATATGTCATTATCTTAGTATTTAAAAGAATATATTCTAATATACATTAGATTTCTAATCCATTGTTGATCTTTTATGTTAAAAAACAAATTAGTAGCGTCTTTATATTATTTTTGATATATTTAAAAAGATAATTCTATTGACAACACGATGCCGGTCAAGTATCTAGTTTCTCACTAGAATTTGAAGGAGACCTTTTTGTTGGGACGTCTCCTTCTTTATCATACACTGTTTAAAGTTCAAACTTTCGTTCGAGGTCCCCTATCAATCTCTCTCGACTTTCGGCCCAAGTACCCTACAGCTGAATGTTAGTGGAGTAGACTCGACATTTTTTCCACCAATTTGTAATGCACTAACATCTCGCAATTAACTGTAATGAAAGTGATCCCATAATGCACAAGATTTTTATAAATCGTCATGATATATCAATTTGTAAAATAAACATCGTTCTACAGGAAAGAAAAAAAAAAAAAAAAAGGAAGAGAACCAGTTACGAGTAATTTCCTTGTTTCATGCAACATTAACATCACTTGCTTTACACCTTGTCATGCCTATTTTTTTCAGGGAAAAAGCTAAAAAATGCCTTGAATGTATTTATTATCGATTTTTTTTGGCAGTCCCAAGGGGCGAAATGAAGTAAGAGAAAACTAATTCTAGAAACCAATTTGCCGTGATTGTTTACAAATGCATTGTTTCAACACAAGTTTTTACATAAATAGATACACACAAGATAAACTTATTTCAGGACATCCAATTTGACTCTTACTATTACAAATCAGTCAATATATATATAGATGTAGTCAGATCATACTTTAAACTTCTTATTTCATTTTTCTTATTGCAATTTAGAGGGGAAAAAAGATAGAAAACTACAAATTAAGGAAATGGTTCTTAAATCCAATATACGAGTCCCTCCTAATTTCATTCCCAAGCATTAACTCTTCTTCTTCTTTTCCTATATCAATTATTCTCTCGATAATCACATGCTTGTGGTAATGTGTAGAAATTTGGAGAGTTTTTACCCAAATTAAGAACACATCGGCTGTAATGCGTAGAAATTACCCAAATTTCTACGCGTATATAACGACCTCATAATCCTTTTAGGATAAAGTTGGCAGCAAATTAGAAGGATGAGATCACAGACGAACAGATTGACAAAACCTGCTGTTAGATGGGGATTAACGATATTGGATAACGATGATGTGGTGGCCTCATCAACACGTCTTCTACGTTTGAAATCCAGCCAGGAGAAAATCCTGGGGAGGATCAAGGGGGGGCTGGGGAAATTTCGACATATTCCTTGGCTTGAAAATGACTCGCCTGTTGCCATCTCGATCTGTCCTTATCTCTTCCACCGCCAGTCATTATGAACACAAGTTCTCATAAATATGATGCTTTTAACTCTTGCTCACAAAATTACAAATCCAATAAAAATATATAATGTGACACCTACACACAAAGAAAAAGGGTAAAAGATCGTGTTTTGTTGAAATGAAAATCCGACTAGAAAATGGATATATATAGCAGCTAATGCAAGCATTCATGCGCATATAGCATAAGTTTACGCCAGCATTTTAATTTTCTTAGCTGACTTTCGAAGATATAGTTGCATTTGCAGCTCGCATGGATTGCCTACACCCTAGTGCGTACCCTGACTAAAAGAAGCACCCTAGCGCGTAAGACGTGAAATCAACATAGAAAATTAAATTACACAATGAATCTAAAGACAATTAAAACTAAAAGATCCTAAACTAATTATAAAAAAAAACATGACATTAAGGAACTGTGGTTGAACTGTCACAAAATGAACGCGCACCTCCTTATAGGACATGGCCTTTTTATAAGTAAATATAAGTTAGGCCATGTCTATTTTCTGAAAAGTAGTTTCTGGAAAATTACTTTTTAAATTTTCTTGTATTTATTTGTCATTAAAAAAGTTGGTTAATAAAAAATACTTTTCAGTAAAAAAAAAAAATTTGTTTGGTTTTCAAGAAAGTGTTTTTTCTTTTAACTGTGTTTGTTTTCCGGAAAATCAATTTCTAAACTTTTTTGTGTTTATTTGGCATTAGAAAAATTATTTAACAGAAAACACTTTCCAGTCAAAGAAAAATTTGGTTTGGTTTTCAGGAAAGTGTTTTTCTGAAAAATTTGGGCAGAAAACACTTTTTGAAAGTTGTGAAAAATTTAAAAATGTCATTATTTGCTAATTATATCAAATTTGGTCCTCAAACTTTTGATTGCCTTATATATTTTGTTTTGAATATTTATTTTTCAATTTCATCTCTTAAAATTTAATTTTTGTATTAACTTTGGTCCTCATTTTTATAATTGTTATTTGATTTTTCCTTATCATTTTTTATTTAAAGTTGTTTATCTAACAAATTTGGTTCTCATTCTTTTAATTGTTACTTATTTTATTTGAAATAATTTATGCAATGTTAATTATTATTATTTTAATTTATTTATTTTTTATTTTTTAGATCTGATCTCTATTATTTTGATTATTATTTATTTTATTTGAGATAATTTATGAAATTATATTTTTTTCAATTTTATTCTCATTCAACTTTTTTATTTGTAAGATTTGTTTTTTGTTATTTTAATAAATTTGAGAAAAATAAAATATTAATAAGTTATTTTCCAGCTTATTTTTCATGACATAACCAAACACTGGAAAATATTTTCCAACTTATTTTTCATTACACTACCAAATATTGAAAAATACTTTCTTGGAATTCACTTTCATGAAATTCATTTTTCTTAAAATTTACTTAAAAAAAAAACTATTTTTCAGTAAACAAATGGGTATCTCCCGAATATCAAATATGCAACTCCCTTAAATCCAGTCCTATTTTCCACATGGCTAGCCTATTCCTCTTTTTCTTTCCTTATGCGTTCATTGACTTTTTGCCTTGTAATCTGGATGTATTTTGTCTTTTCCTCCTTACATTTCATTGAATTTTATTTTTTAAAATTTTTGTTTAATATTAATTTTTATATTTTAAAATTGTTTTGATGTGTTGTATTAATTTTTTTTAATATATCTTTTTTAAAATATAATAATATCATACTCTCGTACATTATTCGCTCAAAGTGCTTCTCATTTGATTCCTTGTTTGTGACAAGTCATTAATGATGATGAGGGAAGTTAATTCCCCCAATTTTGTCTGGCGAGCTCGTCAGATTTGAGTGTGTTTGATATTGCGATAGCTGTTGTGATTGTGGTTTAAAAAAAATTGTTTTATAAAAAATACTTTTAGTTGAGGCTGGTTTGAAAAAATAGGTGTTTGGTTAAAACTATAGTTGAAATTGAGGTTGAAGAAAAAATAGTTTAATATGTTTGGTTAAGAATGCTTTTGAAATTGAGGTTATAAAATAATTTTAAAAAATATATATTAATATTGATGGTTTTAAATTTAAATATTGTAGAATTAATTATTCCTATTACATCATGAAATAAATAATACTTTATATAAAGTATTTTACAACCTAATTTCAAAACATAAATCAAAGTGTTAGGTCCACATATATAATCCAAAATCGATTATTTATATATATATATATATATATATAATAAAACTAATTAATTATTAATACCTTTTTATTTTACAAATTATTTATTTATTCTCTATGTATTTTTTTGGAGATGAGTTAAAAACTAAAAAATATTTTTTTATAAATAATACACAAAATAAATTAATTTTTTAAATAAATTTTATATGAGAAATATATCTCTTTTCCAAAGCTATCATAATTTTTTCTAAAATAGTAATATACTTATTTAATATAAAAATATCATTAAAAAACAATGACATCAACTAATCTGGAATCTCTACATTCAAACTTCTCTTTCTTTATTCTCATTCTCTACTTTCCACGTTTCCTAATTAGCAACCACAGTAAAAACAAGACAGACTTGCTTCTGCATTTCTGTGTTTGGAATGCATATTAACTTGAGATCCATGCATTAAAAAATATGGCTCGTTGTTAATCAAACACATTATTAATTGTGAATGCAGCTAAATATAAATGCAACCACGTAAACAAATAGAGTCTTGGGTTTCAACAAGAATTAAGTTAGAATCGTGTGATACTCCGTTTATGTCCTTCTTAGTGTAATTTAAATAGAAGACGTTTGGTTTAGCGGTGCAATGTTTGATACATAAAAATGCCAGGAAAAAAAAAAACTTTGGGGGTGGGGGGCTCAGTACACTGACAAGAAAACGAGTGACATGTTCACCCAAACCATTGTGGTAAATTGTTTTTGGTTAATCCATGGATTAACAGTTCACCTTGAATATTTTTATATTAGCCGGAAGTATCCCAGCGAACGCCTACTATATATATAAGGGAAGATAAAAGGAACAATATTTTAGAATGTACGCTTGCTGATTTTTTTTTTAAAATTTAAAAATAACAAGTCACTTATAAAAATGGATTAGATTTTGAATTTTTAAATAGATAAATATATGTGAAAATGGATCAATTTTACGGAAACATGGATACTTGTTAAAGTTTTTTTTGAATTTAAAAAGAATTGGCCCGCTTATAAAAATAGACCAGTTGTAGAAAAACATAAACATTTGCTGAAATTTTTTTTGGAATTTCAAAATGATAGATTGTCCGTGAAAATAAATAAATTTTAAAGAAACATGAATGCTTGTTGGAGTTATTTTGGAATTTGAAAATTGAGAGATCACTTGTTAAAATACACCGGCTTTTGAATGGACATGTTGCCCATAAAAGTAGACCAGTTGTTTTGAATGGGTAAGTTGTCTATAAAAATAAACCAGTTTTTTAAGGGACAGGCCATTTAAATTTCAAAATAGACAAGTTGCTCATAAAAATAAACCAATGTTTAACTTTCAAAATAGATAGATCATCCGTAAAAATGAATTAGTATTTAAATGGGTAGCTGTGAACTCATACTCGTAACCGAGTAGGTCACTTTCCAACCTTTTTCTTTCTTTTTTATTTTATTTATACAAAATTTAAAATGCCTTTAGGGCTAAATAATAATAACAAAAAAATTATTATGAAATTATTATCAAGCCCGCAAAACAAGACAAAAAAATTTGGATGGTAAGTTAATCGGATCATTACCCTGTTCATTTGAAAATGAAATTTCTATAATCCCCTGTATCAAAGTTTTTGATGTTTAACTATTTTAGGTTAATATAATAATTTTACTGTAATTAACAAAATAAAAAAAGACTATTCCTTTTAAACAAATAAAAAATAACAAATTAACCACGTGATGAAAAGACGACTTTATCTTTTAAGGCAATTCATTTGATTTTTCAGATAAGAGAAAAATAATAATTTTACCATTAAAATCTATAGTACTACAAGGCATGGCTTCAAAACTTTTCCCACGGGTTTTGGTTATTTTAATGAATGATATTACCTTAGACGTTGACTAACAGCAGCGAGGTCTATAGTCCAAAGGCACTACGTACAGTCTACTTTGTTCTTACTACTTATACAGTTATACTTAACACGTTGCCGACAAGTGAAAATCCTGTGACCTAAGTGATGGCCGCATATCAGGAATTTAAAGCAGAAACTCCATGAACAAGCTATTGAAGTTCATAATTGAAAATGGAAATTAAAACCAGAAAAAAGAAAGAAAACCGCATGAATTGTGACACCCACGTAAGTCATGTCGAACAACTGTTTTGAATTATAATTAAAAAGTTTATATTTATCAAGTACAATTTTTTATATTTCACTTAAAAAATGTGCCAATGCATTCATGGGCATACCAAATTAAAGCATCACCAGGTAGATAGCATGGTACGCATGAAATTTGTAAGAACAGCAGTTTTTTTAAGAAAAAACCCATACCTTCATTCAAATTCAAATTCCAGACCTGTTATGCTTGACATGATATCAAATTATTATTATTATTATTGAGACGTAAACGGGTTGAGTATATACTGTATACAACAAGTACTGTTTATATGTGGTATTCTTACGTGCCTTGGATATTAAAGCTTGGGGTTAACTTGCGCATGCAATCCAGCTATAAACATAGGCTTTATTTTCACTGACACCATCTCCTAGCTGCTAAATTGCAGCCAATCTAATCAAAATCCCCTCCACGATTAATACATAGTTCCCAATTGCAACAGTGAACACAACAGGTCATCAGAGAAGTGAATGCAAATCCCCAGATTTTGAAGATATTTAGAAAACAACAAGAAGTAACCCACCAATCTTGACGCCTAGAGCTTGACCACTTCAGGAATGTGAACTGGATACCTATCAATACAATCAGCCCATGGACCATCTACAGGCGTCTTAATTGTTCTGTTACACTTCCAAACTGCGCTGTTACACTTAAATCCACTGCCAAAAGCTATCTGCCAAACCCTATTTCCTCTCCTCATCCTGCCCTTTTCCTCAATGTAACCTAACTCATACCAGAGCGAGGACGATGAGGTATTTCCGAAACGGTGCAGTGTCATCCTTGAAGCCTCTACATGCTCTGCAGAAAGCTGCAAGTTCTTTTGCAGTTCATCTATGACGGCACGGCCACCGGCATGGATACAGAAATGTTCAAAAGCCTGCCTGAAATCAGGAATATATGGCTTCCATTTGGGGTTAAAGATTTTGCGTCCCACGAGAGTTAACAGAAACAGGAGCTGTTCAGATGCAGGAAGGACTAAAGGCCCAATTGCGGTGATGTTCGATTTCAAAGCCTCACCAGCTATAGTCATCAAATCTTTTGATAGATTAATCCCAACTTTTCCTTCTTTATCTTCTTCTTCAAACACACAGCGGTAAGCTTTATCGTCAGCGCCTTTGTGGGTTCGTACGACGTGGACTAGGCGGTACTTGGCACTCCAGCGATGAGACCTGCGGTTTGATAAGAGAATTGCAGAACCTCCCATACGGAACAGGCAGTTTGGAAGCAGCATAGCTCGCTCATTTCCTTGGTAGTAGTTTGGTGTGATGATCTCTGTGCTGACGACAACTGCATTTGCATTTGGATGCACTTGGAGAAGATCACGAGCTAAGTCGATAGAGATTAGCCCTGCACTGCACCCCATGCCAGAAAGATTGAAGCTCTTTATGTTGCTTCTGAGCTTATACTTGTTGATAATCATGGCAGACAGAGATGGTGTTGGTGAAAAGAGACTGCAGTTGACGATAAGAATATCGATATCTTTAGGTTTAATCCCTGTTTTCTTGAAGAGAGAATCCATGGCGGAGAAAATAACAAGCTCAGCTTCTCCTCTTGCAGCCTCCATAGTTGGTTTCGGAGGTATATAATGAATTGATGGAGGCAAGCAAGTCTCTTCACCGAGTCCAGACCTCTCAAGAATCCTCATCTGAAACTCAACACTCTTGGGATTATCTTTCAAGATCAGCCTGGAATGCTCCATGAAGGTAGAAAATGGAACCCGGCAAGTGACCGGAGGCTTGTAGCAAGCATAGTCCACTAAGTAAATAGTTCTTGGTTTGGACATGAAATAAACAGTGGCAATAAAGACGATGAGAAAAGATGGGCAAAGAATTTGGACAAGATCGAAATGAAGTGATCTCCATAAGCTCAAGACTTCGTCAGGGCCTAAACGCAGAACCTCAATAAGAATACCAACCATAACAGGTATCGATAAAAGGTACAGAATGTGATTTACAAGATATTGGTAGCCAAGTTTAACATGTTTGAGCTTAACGGAGTTAGAAAAATATTCCGGCGAGATTGGAGGCATTATTTTGCAAACAAAAAAGAAATATTGAAGAAAGTGAGAGATGAGAAGAGAGTGAGTTATTGTTGCTTGAGAGGAAGAGAGTTGATGGTATCAGGAGAGGGGAGAAGCTGGGGAGGATGGGAGATATAAAGGCACATGACCGTGGGAAATGTAGGAGGCAGATGGGAGGATTAAATGAGGCCCTCACGTCACTCAACGCTCACTCGACTCTATTAACTCCTGCTGGCTTTCTTTTCCTTTCCAGTTTGTAACTAAACATCTACCATTTAAGGCTTTTTTAGGATCCCCGTCCTATGCCTTTTTTTTTCGTCTCTTTTCGCTCTTTAATCAATCATAGTTTTGTTCTGTATTATTTAAATCAAATGACTAATATTCGTTTTAATAAATAGAAACTATATTATATAAAAATCAAAAGATATGGAGTACTTAGCTAGTAATTATTAGTTGAGTTATTTAGCAAAGTTTCAAAGAAATATTGAAGTTAGATGGAGTAATGACATTTACATAAATACTAAATTATTATCATTTGTTACGTCTATAGCTACGGATCGAATTAATTTTTTTAACATAAAAAAAACATTTAGGTATTGCTAATGTTTTTCTAAGAGGAAAAAAAACTTAATTGTATGAAGATTAATCCGAAATGACCTGATTAACTTGATCAATTTAAATGCAATTTAGGCAATCAATAAAAACATAATTTAACTCAAAATAAATATTCAAGATGATATTTTTTAGTAAATATTAAAATGACAATATTTTGGATTAAATTAGGGTCAATTCGAGTTAACCTGTCAATTCACATACCAAGTCACATGACCATAATAACTCTTGAGAAAGCAGATTAAAATAAATTATGAAGCTTAGTTTTTAATAATTTAATGTTGATTGATGGAATTGAAAAAATTAATTAAAAAAATAACCTCAGTCAACTCGGGCTAACATGTCCAACCAACAATTTGGGTTATGAGATCAAAAAAACCTAATAGAAAACAATTTAAAATAAATTATAAATTTTAATTCTTAATAAACCTAATGTTAAAGGATGCAATTGAAATTAAAAAAAACACAAAAAAAACAACTCAGGTTAATTCATGTTAACCTGTCAAACCCATAACCTAAATCATGAGATAAAGATAATCTTATAGAAAGAAAATTAAAACAAATTATGAAACTTAACTTTTAATTAACTGATCAATGTTAAAGATAAAATCAAGAGAAAAAAATCAATTAAAAAAAACCCTCAAGTTAACCAGTCAAATCCATGATTTAGGTCATTAAACTAGAATAACCTTATAAAAAATAAATTGAAAAAAATTATGAAAATCAATCCTCAATAAATATAATGTTGAATGATGAAATTAAAATTAAAAAAAAATAAAAAATAAAAAACAAGAAGGAAAAAAAATATATTGAAGTGAATGGTGTATTGAGATGAGAAGTATAATAAAATCTCATTCTCTTTTGATTTTTTTTTTTTAATATATCTTATTGTCATATAAAAAAAAAATCACTAAAGAAGCAATCTAAAAAAAAAAACTAGACCTTCCAATAATTTTATTGATGTGATAGGTTTGTTATAGAACCAATAACTAATTGATTTAACATTTAATTAGCATTTAATTAGTTAATTAGTATGAGATCGGATTTTTTTATAAAATAATATATAACATCGGCAACCGAATGTTTTCTTTTCTTTTCAAAAGAAAAGAAATACTTAGGAAAATAAAAATAAAGGTAATAAAGTTTTATTCATTTAATTAGTTAATTAGGAAAAGAAAAATCAAAGTAGAGCATGCTTTTAATTTTCTTTTCTTTTCAAAAGAAATACTACTTATTAATAAATAATTCTCATATTTCAACCAGATAACTTTTGAAAAGTATAGGTACTACAAATGTTGACCCCCCCCCCCCGTTGATATAGATCTCAATCACTCAAAAATGAAATAATGTTATTATTTAAATTAATAAATTAAATTCTTATAAATATTAAGTTACTGATATCTAATAAAATTTATGATAGATGATTGGTTGAGACCAAATGTAAGAGTGTTATAAGTGATGTAATGAAAAAATTTAATTTAATTAATTGGGTAATAACCTGGATTATCCTAATTTTTTTATCCATCCCTCATTATTTGTTCCCTTTTATTTTTTTTTTTCAAAAATCAATTAATATAAAACTAGACCCTATGAAAGTTTTAACTATGAAAAAATTAGGTTTGAGGAAATTATAAGCACATTATTTTTTAAAATTTTACAAATAAACAAAAAATATAATTCGGGTAATATGGGCAGCCCAAATCATTTTTTGTTATTTTTTTGTTTTACTTGGATTTTGAGAAATTCTCCAAATTACCCATTCTTCAAAAAAATTATAAATTTACTGCTCAAACTGGTTCGAGTAATTCGGGCAATTCATATTTTTTTGAACAATGCTCACCCATGGTGATCCTCTTCTCAATAAATTGATTCTCACCGATCAACCAAAAGAAAGTTGCGATAACTTATATGAATCGTTGTTTTATAATTGCTAAGTAAAAGACTATACTGTCTCAAAAAACTATTTTAATTCAAAAAATAAAGCTATCATATTAGCTTAAATGAATTTATATTAACTTTCTAAATAATTTGAAATTTCTACAAATCACCATCACTTTATATTTAAATTTATAAATTTAATTAGAGACAATAAGGATAGTGAAATTTAAACTTTTAACTAGATATAAGCTATTAAAATTCTAATATAATATTAAAAAAATCATCTCAATAAAAAAAATTAAAAATATGTTATCACCATAACATGATGAATGGAATGTACACATTTTTTTTTAATGATTGCTCTTGTTCATTGCTTTTGTTCATGTTACATTTATATTTTTTTATTAATGTGGATGTCTGGGTTAATTTGTATGTATCTTAATTAATTTTACGGATCCTAAAATTAACAATCATGCTAATCTCTACTGGTATTAGTTTGCACTAGTTGCAATATCAATAAATATAATTTGTGTATGAATTCTTTTTTTTTTTTTTTGTAGTGGGAATTGTCAAAACAAAACTATGATGAATGATAAGTTTCTTACAAATAACATAATTGTTTATATTAAGACAAAAAAAAAAAAAGTTGCTAGTGCTATAAGTAAAATGGTGATAATAGATGGATTCAAATATATGAAGAATCATCAAGACAACTTTCTTAGAAAATAGCTGTTTCTTCTTCTTTATGAAGCCAGTTTTTCCTTTTCCGATGAAAAATGTGTAGAATCATTATGTATTATCAATTTTAAAATAAACACACACACACCTACCTTATATTATATAATATTCATTCATTCATTTGTTTATTTTTATTAAATGAGAGATTTGATAGGTTTTGAGTTTCATAATTAGAAATGTGACTATATTATATAATTATAAACTAGAAATGAGATTAACTAAAACTTCATTCAAAAACAATTATAGAATATACAATTATTGGCTAAGATTAGCTGCATATTTACATTTATCTTGATCCAACATAAAAATCTTACTCCGTAATAGTTGTGGCGCTGCCTTATGTTTTTAATTTGGCACATGATTAGATTAACTTGTTAAAAATCTAATAATATTTTTAGATTTGATTTTTATACAGATTTATTAAAAAATTATTTAATTTGATCTTAAATCTATATTATTTTTTTAATTTTAAATACAATGAAATACGATTAAATTTCTAATTTCATTTAAAATTCTAGCTTGTTATTATTGCTTTTAATTTTTTATCTTTACAAGGAAAAAAGATAAATATGAGGGAAATAACCAATATAAAAAGAATATGACAAATATGAAGGGACGCATTGTTAAGATGAGGTGTGCCTTCATGTACATTTTATTATTTTGGTTGGTGGCCAATGGACTAGATTTAGCTTAAAGGTGCATCAGAGGGTAGAAAAAGACTTCGATGTGCATCTGTAGAATCCAAAGTTAGGCTTGCATGGTATCTCTGTATATTTTTGGTCCAATAATGTTATCTTGCTGGTCTCCACGGATATATTAGATCCAATTTAATGGTAAAATCTGTGGACTTGTTGAGTCATTGGATTGTAATTTGCTGTGGACACGTTGGGCCATATGATCCATCATAACTTTGTATCCATTTCTGCAGCTTAAACTTTGAGACATGAATCATATGATCAGGAGGAGCATAGACCCAACACGAGATATAAAACCCAATTCCTACAACATCTGAGAGCAGGATGATCCATCAGAGGTGGCTTCAAGCTTGCATTCAGGCATATATCCCAAGATTACGGAGAATGTTCTGAGTTGGGAACAACGTGTTGCCAGGATTTTTGGCACTCCATTCGGTTTGAGACATGTGAATTGAGAACAGCATCTACGTGTCGAAAACTTGTTACTCTCTTCCTAGATTGAACTCCGACAAGGTAGGATTTGACATTTAAAATGCCATTGGTGCCCTTCGCTACTGTAAATTTAGGGTGTAATTGGTATTGTGGTAGTTTTTGTGATTGTGGTTTTAAAAAAATTGTTTTATAAAAAGTACTTTTAGTTGAGGTTGGTTTGAAAAAATAGGTATTTGGTTAAAACTGTGGTTGAAATTGAGGTTGAAGAAAAAGTAGTTTAATGTGTTTGGTTAATAAAAATGCTTTTCAAATTGAGGTTATAAAATAATTAAAAAATATATTTATTTATATTAATGATTTTTAATTTAAATATTGTAAATTTAACTACTGTTATTACATCATGAAATAAATAATATTGATATCAATATTTTTTATTATTTCATTACACTATGTGCAATGTCATCACATGCGAAATCTATCCAACAAGGACTATATTTTTCATGGTTTCTTAAGCGTGCAACAACAAAAACTGAATCTTTTGTTACGTCATCAAGCAATCTCCTTTTAATTTTTTAAATAGAACACAATTAAAATAAAAATAAAAACTGAATTTTTTTTAACTGAACCGGACCCGGCAATAACATAATTAGAATTGCGATCAAATTTCATAAATGACACGTTATTGTAATTTTTAAACTAATTTTAAAAAAACAAAAAAAATTAAAACTCATTTTCATGGTTTTTCAAAAAAGTGGAGTCATGCTCCACTGTTGATGTTATTCTCAGCATGAGAAGCAGCAAAATGCTGCTTCTCAAAACCTGCATTTCAACTTTAAATATTAGTGGGTTCTACATGTATAATACATTTTTTTTTCTTTAACCAAACACCTGGTAGTGTGATTGCGAGTGAACCTCATCCGCAACCACACTACCAAACAGCCACTTAATAAAACGAATATAATTTTGAGGGTTGGAGCAACCAGCTCCCAACCACCGCAGCCACGATCAAGCTCCATCTCTAGTTGTTATTAGTCACGTGTCAACTATGGGTCAATTGAATGTGAAATCACACGTGTTGTGTTGAGTACGTACACACGTTCATTCCTCGTTGTGCTAGTACACTGTATCATTTGATTCCCGTTTCTCTCCGCTCTTCGATCAACATCGCCTTTCTTCTTTCTTTTTTCCCGTTTTTATTTTTTTTCTTTTCATTTTTATCTCCTTTTTCCATTTCCCTTTTATTTCTGTGTTTATTGGAATTTTGTTTTCAGTCACTCTTTTTACGATATATGATTTATAATTTATTGTAAAAAAGGCTTCAAAATAGATTGCCAGATTTATTATTGCTTAAAATTTACAAAATGAAATTTCGTTTTTTTTTAAAAAAATCAATTGATGTTTTCGTTTTCTTTCGAGAAGGATGTTTTTTTATTCGTACATGCAAATTATTTCAATTTATAATTTTTTTTTAATATATCCAAGTCCTATTACATATACACTACGAGCATGCTTTGTAATGAATGCAGACTTAGCAAAACCTAGCATGACAGGTTGATAAATAGCATGACTTGGCTGGATATGTTTTAAACTTGATTAAGAATTGACCGGGTCAAATTTAAAATAAATTAATTTTATATTTTTTTATTATTGATTAAAATGATATTTCTTCTTTATTTTTTTTTTCCAAACAACATTGTTTAATGTTAAAAAAAAACCCAAAACAATGTTATTTTTGATAGATTCAGTTGACTAGTGATGAATGTCGCACCCGATTCCAGGTAGTTTTTTTAAAAAAGAAAGGGAGAATGAATAGGGTTTAAGGTGTTAGTTATTTGAGAGGGAAAATACCTTGTTTATGGAGTTTACACATCTAATATTATAATTTTTAGAAAACCCGTTCTTACAGAATGCTAGTTACGCAAATTATCTAGAAGTACAGGGCTACTGTCAGAACCTGGGTGTAAGCCCAATTAGCTATACTGGGCCAGACCAAAACATAGGCCCATGCATATTGACCCTGCGTGGCACAGTCGAGAACATGTCTAAATTTCTAATCCACCAACTTGCCAATTAGTGGGTTGATAAAACAATTTTTTATAAAATAAATAGACACTCGATGCAATGAATGAATCATCTACCCGCATGCTTCTCCACCTATTGTTATCTAAAAAGAACAGAAAGGTGAAACGTAGATTACAGGCGAGCAAGCGAGCACCATATTATAGGCTGCCTTGTTAGCAGCACGCTATAGAAGAGGGAGAAAAGGGGAAGAGGAGATTGCCGGAATATTGTGGTAACAGGTGGGAAGGGTTTATAGCGGCCTATTTGGTCAAATCCTTGCTTGAGAAAGGCGATCGGTACGGAACCACGGTAGAGACCCAGGTAACAATTCAATTGGATGTGATTTTCTAATCCGGTGACGCGGTTGAAACAATTGTACTAGATTTTTTTTTTTTTATCAAGTATGCTATGCTATGCCCATGCCATCAAACTATATATATAAAAAAAATTTAGTGATAAATACCAAACTTTTTTTTTTAGCAGGCGAATGTTGGAAAGGTTGTTTGCTCGGAGTTTGAATGGAAAGCCAAGGAGAGACTGAAGATTTTCAAAGCTGAATTTGTTGGAAAGAAGGAGCTTTTTTGATGAGGCTATAAGGTGTGATGGGGTGTTTCATACTGCATCACCGGTGCCTTGTTTCCTCACGAACGATAATATCCAGGTAAATCTCCTATTCCAACCTATTAGTAGCTGGGTCTGTTTCCTTTTTCGTTTGCTCAATAATCAGAGAAAATATAAATTTGAAAGTAATTTAATTGTTAGATTTTAAATTTTTATTTCTAATAATATAATTAAGTATTTTAGAGCTATTAAAAGCTTATAATATAATTACAAGCTAATCTAAATATCTATATTAAATGGCATATATGATCATAAAAATGACACTACAATAAAGGTCTCAAGCCACTGGCATAGCATTAAAATACCAATGAAAAGTAACTCATTTCACAATAAGATTCACTCATTTCACAATGGTTATAGTTTAACTTTGCATAGAAATACCCTATAGATTCTAAGAGTTTCTATAATACCCAAATGTTTCAACATAGTAGGAAAGCTAACTTTTTTCACTTTTCTTGGTGCCTTTTCTCATCTTCTTCTGCAAAATTTATCCTTCTCAAATCTTGATAATATTTGTTTAATGTTTTTTCAAATGTTAAAAACCAGTTGAGAAACATTTGAAAAGCGGGTCGTGACCGAATTATCAAAAGGCAGGTTTATGATCTTTTGAAATTTTTTGTGACTCTAGAAGGATAATTAACACAAAGAAATGATGATCAATGAATAGGATAAATGATAATATTGTATTAAATATTTTGACTTAGTGTTATCTTTGGTTTGTATATTTCGTTTGGTACATTTGGTGATTGTTGAATGTTTTGTTTATTTTACATGCTATAATTATTTTGTCAGCATACGTTTGATAGATCCATGTTATCAATGTTGCACCTTTTGAATTGCTGATATCTTCCTGTTTCGATAGTGTAATCATTCCGTGAACGAGTTTTTGTTCTCACCTCTTCCTGCTCTTCAATAGATACCCGTGACGACGTCCAACAAGTTTTCCCTCTTAACGATCGCAATGGAGCGATCCCGAATATTGCAAACGCTACAATGTAAATTCATTTTCTACCTTTGGTTATCAAATACAACACTGCAACTCACCAATTTAAGGGTCTGTTGTCATGATGTATGATTCAGATGAACAATAATTGGAGAATATAGACAATATATTTATGGTTGATGGATATAAAATCTCAATCTGTTCCTAATTAAATTTGGAATTATTGAATATATATGATAAGGGAACATCTATTTTTGTATTCATTCTTTCACCTCCTTTCCCCCATCATATACTCCATTTCTTTTCAGCAGTTTGAATCTGATTTTTCTAATGTATAGTTCTTTTTCTTTGTCTCTTTGTAGCTTTGTGTATGCTCATTATTTTGCATTTATAAATCTTATTAGGGATTGATTATAGAGGCTTGGAGAACAGCGAAAGGAAAATGGCATTGATCTTGGTGGTGGTTAATCCCTCCTATGTAGTTGGTCCATGCTTGCACACGAACCATCCAGACATTGCTCTTGATACTGGCCCAATGTTTAAAAGGGTTTTGGTTTTTCTTACATGGCAAAAATGTTCAAACGTCACACCCACAAACAAAACACATATTAAAGGATCTTGCTCGTTTTTTTTGTAAGGGCTTGGAAAGTTCTGCTAGTTTGTATTCCGTAGCAAAATAACGATCACAAGATCTTTACATGCATGTTTTTTGGAATTTCATTTGTTATTTAAGCAGCCCCTAATAACACATTAATGAAATGATGCCAAAATTTGCTAATTACAAACAATAACTTTTTCAATATTTTTCTGTATATATAATCCTGCTCCTTTTGTATAAAGATCCAGCGCGGAAAAGATAGGGCCCAAAAACATTAGATTTTTTTGTTTAAACATATAGTCCGAGTTAAAAACAATGGAGGGTTAGATGAATTCAAATACCACATTTATTCTTTGCGGTATTTCTTCTTTTCTCCAATCAAAGCTTGCACCACTTTTTTTCCTAGGTCTGCGAGGCGAAATTATCGAACATGAAATCGATTCGTGCAGCATAGATGATGTGGTTGCTGTCACAATATTTTTAGCAATTGAAGGTAGAAAACATCAGGCAGGCTTATGTCAGGCTCAGTAGCTCACTGGGTCAGCAGATCATTGAGATGACGCAGGGCAAATTATTCCATCCTACCATATGAAAACAAGTGAGTTAATCAATAGCATCACAGAATGCAGGCGTAGCTGTCAGTCACTGTGGAGTCACATGATAACATGAATGCAAGTTAATTTACTTCTGTTTTAGCAGTATTCCTACTAGCATTTCAACAATCCCACGTAGATTTCTCTTAAGATTTTGTGGATTTCTTCCGATGATGTCTAATTGACATGTGGCGTTGTCATTTGTAGGTGTAGCAAGCCAGAAAGAGACAGCAAAATCCGATAGCATGGACACCACCAAGATTGCGGCGTTGGGGGTTCCCTCCTTTCAAAGCACTGGAAGAAATGTTTGATGATGCATCAAGATTTTGCAGGAGAAGGGATTCTGTTAAAAACCATAATCGCGCTCAAATAAATCACTTCTCAGACTGGATAAAAATAATGTACTGTACACTGGGGAAGGAAGACGTTTCTTCGTTTTTCTGATGGCATTTTGCACTCCCTTGATGGTTGGATTAAGAGGGAATCGTGCAGCGAGTTGAATCTGAAACACAAGAAGCTGTAGTTGGACCTTAGTTCTTAGAAACAATAAGAATGCTCTGTTATGAGTTTAGTTTGCATCAAATCGCCATACATTTGCTTTCCGAAAGTACCTGAGGTTGAAATAAGACTGTTAAATGTCAATTATCAATATTTTAAAAGTTGGATTAGTATCATACAACTTATATTTCATATGAAGTTTGTAGAGATTATGACTAAATTGTAGTCTCAAAAACTCATGAAATAAAATCAATTTACCTTGAGGTGTGTAGGGTAACAGTAATGAAAGTGCGAAGAATGAGAAAAATAAGTTTTTATTCCTATTTTATTTAAAGTATTTGTAGAAATGAAGAGTGAGAAAGCAAAATAAAATTAAATATAGTTTTTTTTCATAGAAAAGGTGGGAATAAAACAAGTATCCTGATTGGATTTTTTAAAAAATATCAGTTTTTATTCATTAATATAATTAACTATTCTTCACCTATCATTAATTAATTACTCATTATTATCATTGATTGTAGGGAGAGGATAAATTTTTTAAATATAAAATATTTATTATTATTATTATTATTATTTTATTAATAATTATTACAACGCTACTCTTCTCTCTCTGTCACTTTTTCCATATCCGCGATGCTTTTTTTTTTCCCACCACCACCTCCTATTATACTATCATTAATTATTTTAAAAAATATCTTGTTTATTATCATTATAATATCATTGGCTCCACCATCCTTCTCCAACCCAAATAATCATCTTTAATTATTTTTACTTCACATTATTTTAATGAATTATTTTGTAATTAACCATTATTTTATTTTATTTTAAAACAGGGAATAATATACCTAAGTTTTTTAATTTTGAATTTTTTGTCACTATTTTATACACGGATATTAAAATTAAGAATGTCATCTCTAATTCGCTCCATTTTTAGTTTCAGATTTTCATTTTTATGATAAAAACACATTATTTAAAAAAGAAATATAATCAACACGACATGAAGTGGAGTATAGACCTGGGTCCTTGGCGGAGTGGTTTAGGCGTATCTCGTCGTTATGAGGTCTGGGGTTTGACCCCTCTCTTCGTCTGCAGCCAGCCGCTTAGGAGCACTTTTCTTACCGGTGGTGAAAAGGATTAGTCTGGGTCAGGCACTCAAATATCCTTGGTTTATACCAAAAAAAAAATAATAGTGGAGTAATGAATAAGCACTTACGCCTCGATGTAAAAATAAAATGCTTGATTGTTACAAGGAAGAAAAATGGTATTGCGTTCCAGTAAATAAGTTTTTTTTTTCCAATAAAAAATTAAACCATTTGTCCCATATTAAATATTTATGTTTTCATGCATGAAGATTCCCTTTATGAGTAATAGCCAAGCAACCACGGAATGTAAGAACAAAAGAAAAACGGAAGCAAATGGTCGGGATCAAAAGGAAACCTTAAAATTGATGATATCTTTATCGAGTCGGAACAAATCCTGACAATCCCTGGAAGAGGAGCTTTTAAGCCTAAAGGGC